>NW_025535686.1:67500-85773 GCF_020615455.1 Coregonus clupeaformis | reverse complement strand
GTTGGTTTTTTTGAAGGGCAACTCTGCGCTCTTGAGAGCGGAAGGGACATGGCCAGCGGTCAGGATGAGTTATCGAGGTGAGTGAGGAAAGTCACCGGAGATGGTCTGGAGAGGGGGGGGGGGATGGGGTCAACAGCCCGGGCAGGTTGTTAGGTGACCTGCAGTCACAAGTCGCAGGATTTTATCTGGAGAGAGAGGGAAAAGAAGTCAAAGCATAGGGTAGGGCAGTGTGAGCAGGACCAGCAGTGTCATTAGACTTAACAAGCGGCATCGGATGTACGTCAGCCTTCTTTCAAAGTGGTTGGCAGAAGTCATCCATAGAGAGAGGGGGGGAGGATTCAGGAGGGGAGAAAATGTGGCAAACGAGCTTCCTAGGGTTAGAGGCAGATGCTTGGAATTTAGAGTGGTAGAAGGTGGCCTTAGCAGCAGAAACAGATGAAGAAAATGTAGAGGGGGGGGAGTGAAAGATGCCAGGTCGGCAGAGTTTAGTTTTCTTCCATTTCCGCTCCGCTGCCGGAGTGTTCTGTGAGCTCGCAATGAGTCATCAAGCCCACGGGCTGGAAGGGGGGAGGACCGAGCCGGCCGGGAGGATAGGGGGACACAGAGTCAAAGGATGCAGAAAGGGAGGGGGGGGGGGTTGAGGAGGCAGAATCAGGAGATTGGAGGAGGAAGGATTGAGCAGAAGGGGGGGGGGATGATGGATGGAAGAGGGAGAGAGTAGTGGGAGAGAGAGAGAGCGAAGGTTGCGGCGGCGCATTACCATCTGTGTAGGGGCAGAGTGAGTAGTGTGGGAGGAGGCCGAGAGAGAAACAAAGTAGTGATCGGAGACATGGAGGAGTTGCAGTGAGATTAGTAGAGGGCAGCATCTAGTGAAGATGAGGTCAAGCGTATTGCCTGCCTTGTGAGTAGGGGGACGGTGAGGGGGTGAGGTCAAAAGAGGAGAGGGAGTGGAAAGAAGGAGGCAGAGAGAAATGAGTCAAATGTGGACATAGGGAGGTTGAAATCCCCCAAAACTGTGAGGGTGGAGCCATCCTCAGGGGAAGGAACTTATCAAGGCGTAGCCCAGCTCATTGATGAACTCCAAGGAAACCGGGAGGGCGATAGATGACAAGGATATTAGCTTAAATGGGCTAGTGACTGTGACAGCATGGAATTCAAATGAGGAGATAGACAGATGGGTTGGGGGAAAACTGGAGAATGTCCACTTGGGAGAGATGAGATTCCTGTACCACCACCCCTCTGACCAGATGCTCTCGGGGTATGCGAAACACATGGTCAGACGAGGAGAGAGCAGTAGGAGTAGCAGTGTTTGTCGTGGTGATCCATGTTTCCGTCAGGGCCAGGAAGTCAAAGGGACTGGAGGTTGGCATAGGCTGGGATGAAGTCAGCTTTGTTGGCAGCAGAACGGCAGTTCCAGAGGCTGCCCGGCGACCTGAACTCCACGTGGGTGGTGCGTGCAGCAGGACCACCAGGTTAGAGAGGCAGCAGCCACGCGGTGTGGTGCGTTTGTGTAGCCTGTGCAGAGAGGAGAGAACAGGGATAGGCAGAGGCATAGTTGACAGGCTGAGCAAATGGCTACAAAAATGCAGAGGAGAATCGGAATGAAATGAGCTAAGCATCTGGGAGAGGAGAGACAGGCCTCCTCACCAAAAACTTCTACCTCAGAAACTAAAATTATTTCACTGAACCACCCGAACAAAAACTCTCCCAACTTTCACCTTTAGAAATCAGAATTGTTTGTGAACCACAGCTGGTTCAATGTTTAAAGGAATAGACTCAACCCACTTTATTCAGCCTAGCTAACTATGACACCAAGCTAACTAGCAAGCTAGCATCCAATAATAACACACTCGTTTAGCACCAACACTTGGTCACAACAAACCACAATAGTGTGATAACACACTAAACAGATCATTGGTGGTCTGTGTCGGGGTTCCTTTCTTGTGACGCAGCAATGATTGACGTTGGCTAACTAGGACAAGTATATTGTATTTAGCTACTACCGTACAGTTATCCCCTATACCATAACCCTAACCCTACCCCTATACCCCTATACCATAACACTATCCCCTATACCATAACCTCAACCCTAACCCTAACCCCCTAACCCTATACCATAACACTAGCCCCCTATACCACCAACACTAGCCCCTAACCATAACACCACTCCCTACACATAACCCTAACCCTATACCATAACCCTAACCCTAACCCTATAACACTAGCCCCCTGATTGATCAGTTCAGTGATTGCCTAAATCACAGTCTTCCAGGTCGGTTTAATCAAAAACAGGAAGTACCTTCCGCACTCCAGGACCAGGGTTGCCTACCCCTGGTTAGGGTTAGGGTGCAGGGGCTAGTGTTATGGTATAGGGGCTAGTGTTAGGGTCTAGTGTTATGGTATAGGGGCTAGTGTTAGGGTCTAGTGTTATGGTATAGGGGCTAGTGTTAGGGTCTAGTGTTATGGTATAGGGGCTAGTGTTAGACTTCTGAAAGTTAGTGCCTACCCCTGCCCTATACCCTAACACTGTCACCTAGCTGTATGGAGTGAGGATACTGCTCTGTTTCCCAGCTGTTATGGTCGAGTCTAGCTGTATGGAGAAGGTATCTGCTCTGTTTCAGCTGTTATGGTCAGTCTAGCTGTGTGGAGATTGGCACTGTCTGTTTCCAGCTGTTATGGTCCAAGGTCTAGCTGTATGGAGGAGAAGGTACTGCTCTGTTTCAGCTGTTTTATGGTCAGTCTAGCTGTATGGAGGAGAAGGTACTGCTCTGTTTCAGCTAGTTGTGGTCAGTCTATCTTGTGTGGAGGAGAAGGTACTGCTCTGCTGTTTCAGCTGTTATGGTCAGTCTAGCTGTATGGAGAAGGTATTTGCTCTGTTTCAGCTGTTATGGTCAGTCCTGGGCTGTATGGAGGAGAAGGTACTGCTCTGTTTCAGCTTTAAGTGGTCCAGTCTAGCTGTATGGAGAAGGTACTGCTCTGTTTCAGCTGTTATGGTCGGATCTGGCTGTGTGGAGAAGAAGGTACTGCTCTGTTCCAGCTGTTATGGTCGGCGGTCTAGCTGTATGGAGGAGAAGGTACTGCTCTGTTTCAGCTGTTATGGGTCAGTCTAGCTGCGTATCGGAGGAGAAGGTACTGCTCTGTTTCAGCTGTTATGGTCAGTCTAGCTGTATGGAGAAGAAGGTACTGCTCTGTTTCAGCTGTTATGGTCAGTCTAGCTGTATGGAGAGAAGGTTACTGCTCTGTTTCAGCTGTTTTGGTCCAGTCTAGCTGTGAGGAGATACTGCTCTGTTTCAGCTGTTATGGTCAGGGTCTAGCTGTATGGAGAATGTACTGCTCTGTTTCAGCTGTTATTGGGTCAGTCTAGCTGTATGGAGGAGAAGGTACTGCTCTGTTTCAGCTGTTATGGTCAGTCTAGCTGTATGGAGGAGAAGGTACTGCTCTGTTTCAGCTGTTATGGTCAGTCTAGCTGTATGGAGGGAGATACTGCTCTGTTTCAGCTGGGAAATGGTCAGTCTAGCTGTATGGAGAAGGTACTGCTCTGTTTCAGCTGTTATGGCTTGAATCTAGCTGTATGAGGAGAAGGTACTGCTCTGTTTCAGCTGTTATGGTCCGATCTAGCTGTATGGGAGAAGATACTTTGTCTGTTTCAGCTGTTAGCAGTGGTCAGTCTAGCTTTATGGAAAAGGTACAGCTCTGTTTCAGCTGTTATGGTCAGTCTAGCTGTATGGAGAAGATACTGCTCCTGTTTCATCATTGCTGTGGTGGTGATCTAGCTGTACTGGAGAAGAAGGTACTTCTCTGTTTCAGCTGTTATGGTCAGTCTAGCTGTATGGAGAAGATACTGCTCTGTTTCAGCTGTTATGGTCAGTCTAGCTGTCATGCGGAGAAGAAGGTACTGCTCTGTGTCAGCTGTTATGGTCAGTCTAGCTGTATGGAGGAGAAGGTACTGTTCTGTTTCCAGCTGTTATGGTCAGTCTAGCTGTATGGAGAAGATACTGCTCTGTTTCAGCTGTTGTGGTCCAGTCTAGCTGTATGGAGAAATCTGCTCTGTTTCAGCTGTTATGGTCAGTCTAGCTGTATTGAGAAGAAGAGGTACTGCTCTGTTTCAGCTGTTGTCATGGTCAGTCTAGCTGTATGGAGAAGAAGGTACTGCTCTGTTTCAGCTGTTATGGTCAGTCTAGCTGTAAGTGGAGAAGAAGGTACTGCTCTGTTTCAGCTGTTATGGTCAGTCTAGCTGTATGGAGAAGTACTGCTCTGTTTCAGCTGTTATGGTCAGTCTAGCTGTATGGAGAAGAAGGTACTGCTCTGTTTCAGCTGTTATGGTCAGTCTAGCTGTATGGAGAAGATACTGCCTCGTTTCAGCTGTTATGGTCAGTCTAGCTGTATTGAGAAGAAGGTACTGCTCTGTTTCAGCTGTTATGGTCAGTCTAGCTGTTGGAGAAGAAGGTACTGCTCTGTTTCAGCTGTTATGGTCAGTCTAGCTGTATGGAGGAGAAGGTACTGCTCTGTTTCAGCTGTTATGGTCAGTCTAGCTGTATGGAGAAGAAGGTACTGCTCTGTTTCAGCTGTTATGGTCAGTCTAGCTGTATGGAGAAGATACTGCTCTGTTTCAGCTGTTATGGTCAGTCTAGCTGTATGGAGAAGAAGGTACTGCTCTGTTTCAGCTGTTATGGTCAGTCTAGCTGTATGGAGAAGAAGGTACTGCTCTGTTTCAGCTGTTATGGTACAGTCTAGCTCAATTGAGAAGATACTGCTCTGTTTCAGCTGTTATGGTCAGTCTAGCTGTATGGAGAAGATACTGCTCTGTTTCAGCTGTTATGGTCAGTCTAGCTGTATGGAGAAAAGGTACTGCTCTGTTTCAGCTGTTATGGTCAGTCTAGCTGTATGGAGGAGAAGGTACTGCTCTGTTTCAGCTGTTATGGTCAGTCTAGCTGTATGGAGAAGATACTGCTCTGTTTCAGCTGTTATGGTCAGACTAGCTGTATGGAGAAGATACTGCTCTGTTTCAGCTGTTATGGTCAGACTAGCTGTATGGAAAAGAAGGTACTGCTCTGTTTCAGCTGTTATGGTCAGTATAGCTGTATGGAGAAGAAGGTACTGCTCTGTTTCAGCTGTTATGGTCAGTCTAGCTGTATGGAGGAGAAGGTACTGCTCTGTTTCAGCTGTTATGGTCAGTCTAGCTGTATGGAGAAGAAGGTACTGCTCTGTTTCAGCTGTTATGGTCAGTCTAGCTGTATGGAGAAGATACTGCTCTGTTTCAGCTGTTATGGTCAGTCTAGCTGTATGGAGAAGAAGGTACTGCTCTGTTTCAGCTGTTATGGTCAGTTTAGCTGTATGGAGAAGATACTGCTCTGTTTCAGCTGTTATGGTCAGTCTAGCTGTATGGAGAAGAAGGTACTGCTCTGTTTCAGCTGTTATGGTCAGTCTAGCTGTATGGAGAAGAAGGTACTGCTCTGTTTCAGCTGTTATGGTCAGTCTAGCTGTATGGAGAAGAAAGTACTGCTCTGTTTCAGCTGTTATGGTCAGTCTAGCTGTATGGAGAAGAAGGTTCTGCTCTGTTTCAGCTGTTATGGTCAGTCTAGCTGTATGGAGAAGATACTGCTCTGTTTCAGCTGTTATGGTCAGTCTAGCTGTATGGAGGAGAAGGTACTGCTCTGTTTCAGCTGTTATGGTCAGTCTAGCTGTATGGAGAAGATACTGCTCTGTTTCAGCTGTTATGGTCAGTCTAGCTGTATGGAGAAGAAGGTACTGCTCTGTTTCAGCTGTTATGGTCAGTCTAGCTGTATGGAGGAGAAGGTACTGCTCTGTTTCAGCTGTTATGGTCAGTCTAGCTGTATGGAGAAGAAGGTACTGCTCTGTTTCAGCTGTTATGGTCAGTCTAGCTGTATGGAGGAGAAGGTGCTTTCTGTGATCTTTGGAATGTTTGGATCCTTCTAGACTGTAAATGTGATTTGTGGTTTCAAATAAAGTACTTAAAATGTGTGTGTGATAGCGTGTGTATGTGTGTGATGATGTTTGTGTGCATGTGTGTGATGGTGTGTGTATGTTTGTGATGGTGTGTGATGGTGTGTGTGTGATGGTGTGTGATGGTGTGCATGTGATGGCGTGTGTATGTGTGTGATGGTGTGTGTATGTGATGGTGTGTGATGGTGTGTGATAGTGTGTATGTGATGGTGTGTGACGGTGTGTATGTGATGGTGTGTGATGGTGTATGATGGTGTGTGATGGTGTGTGATGTGTGTGATGGTGTGTATGTGATGGTATGTGATGGTGTGTGATGGTGTGTGATGGTGTGTATGTGATGGCGTGTGTGTATGTGTGTGATGGTGTGTATGTGATG
This sequence comes from Coregonus clupeaformis, assembly GCF_020615455.1. Taxonomy (NCBI): domain Eukaryota; kingdom Metazoa; phylum Chordata; class Actinopteri; order Salmoniformes; family Salmonidae; genus Coregonus; species Coregonus clupeaformis. The sequence continues at coordinate 79,433 of NW_025535686.1, read as the reverse complement.
GTGTGTATGTGATGGTGTGTGATGGTGTGTGATGGTGTGTGATGGTGTGTGATGTGCATGATGGTGTGTGATGGTGTGTATGTGATGGTGTGTGATGGTGTGTATGTGATGGTGTGTGATGGTGTGTATGTGATGGTGTGTGATGGTGTGTGATGGTGTATATATGTGTGTTCCAGGTCTTATCCTGCTGTTCTACCTGGTGTTCTATATATTCCTGGGTGGAATGTTTGTCCTGACCATGTACGTGATGCTAGCACACTGGACGACTATAAACCTACCTACCAGGACCGCCTCGTTACCCCAGGTACACACACACACACACACACACACACACACACACACACACACACACACAAACCTATCAGGACCGCCTCGTTACCCCCAGGTACACACACACACACACACACACACACACACACACACACACACACACACACCTACCAGGACCGCCTCGTTACCCCAGGCACACACACACACACACACACACACACACACACACACACACACCACACACACACACACACACACACACACACACACCTACCAGGACCGCCTCGTTACCCCCAGGCACACACACACACACACACACACACACACACACACACACACACACACACACACACACACACACACCTACCAGGATGGCCTCGTTACCCCAGGCACACACACACACACACACACACACACACATACACACACACACACACACATACACCTACCAGGATCAACTTGTTACCCCAGGTACACACACACACACACACACACACACACACACACACACACACACACACACACACACACCTACCAGGACCACCTCGTTACCCCAGGTACACTACACACCTACCAGGACCGCCTCGTTACCCCAGGTACACCACACACCTACCAGGACCTCCTCGTTACCCCAGGTACACCACACACCTACCAGGACCTCCTCGTTACCCCAGGTACACCACACACCTACCAGGACCGCCTCGTTACCCCAGGCATACCACACACCTACCAGGACCACCTCGTTACCTTAGGTACACCACACACCTACCAAGACCGCCTCGTTACCCCAGGCATACCACACACCTACCAGGACCACCTCGTTACCCCAGGCATACCACACACCTACCAGGACCACCTCGTTACCCCAGGTACACCACACACCTACCAGGACCACCTCGTTACCCCAGGTACACCACACACCTACCAGTACCACCTCGTTACCCCAGGTACACAACACACCTACCAGGACCGCCTCGTTACCCCAGGTACACCACACACCTACCAGGACCACCTCGTTACCCCAGGCATACCACACACCTACCAGTACCACCTTGTACTTTCTACAACACCCTGACCTCTAACCCCTGACCTCTAACCCTCTCTGTTGTGCTGTAGGTATGATGATTCGTCCACGGGGCGAGGCCATGGAGATTCTCTACAACACCAAGGACACAGAGAGCTGGGACATCTACGCCCAGACACTGGACAACTTCCTCGGACGTAAGACGTGTGTATGTGTCTGAGTGTGTGCTTTAAAGCCCTTTACCGGCCTACAATGACAGAGGTTATGACTGTGTGTGTGTGTGTGTGTGTGTGTCTGTGTGTGTGTGTGTGTGTGTGTGTGTGTGTGTGTGTGTGTGTGTGTGTGTGTGTGTGTGTGTGTGTGTGTGTGTGTGTGTGTGTAGCCTACAACAACTCCCTGCAGGTCCAGAACAACGATGAGTGTCCCCCTGATAATTACTTCATCCAGGAGGACAGTGGAGAGGTGAGGAACAACTAACCTCTAACCCCGGACCTCTAACCCTGACCTTTAACCCCTGACTTCTATCCCCCTGACCTCTAACCCCTGACCTTTAACCCGGACCTCTAACCCCTGACCTCTGACCCCTAACCCCGGACCTTTAACCCCTGACCTTTAACCCCTGACCTCTAACCCCGGACCTTTAACCCCTGACCTCTAACCCCGGACCTCTAACCCCTGACCTCTAACTCGGACCTCTAACCCCTAACCTCTAACCCCGGACCTCTAACCCCGGACCTCTAACCCCTGACCTCTAACCCCTGACCTCTGACCCCTGACCTCTGACCCCTAACCCCTGACCTCTAACCCCTGACCTCTAACCCCTGACCTTTAACCCCGGACCTCTAACCCCTGACCTTTAACCCCTGACTTCTATCCCCTGACCTCTAACCCCTGACCTTTAACCCCGGACCTCTAACCCCTGACCTCTGACCCCTAACCCCGGACCTTTAACCCCTGACCTTTAACCCCTGACCTCTAACCCCGACCTTTAACCCCTGACCTCCTAACCCCCGGACCTCAACCCCTGACCTCCTAACTCGGACCTCAACCCCCTAACCTCTAACCCCGGACCTCTAACCCCGGACCTCTAACCCCTGACCTCTAACCCCTGACCTCTGACCCCTGACCTCCTGACCCCCTAACCCCTGACCTCTAACCCCGGACCTCTAACCCCGGACCTTTAACCCCTGACCTCTAACCCCTGACCTCTAACCCTGACCTCTAACCCCTGACCTCTAATCCCTGACCTCTAACCCCGGACCTCTAACCCCTGACCTCTGACCCCTGACCTCTGACCCCTAACCCCGGACCTCTAACCCCGGACCTCTAACCCCGGACCTTTAACCCCTGACCTCTAACCCCTGACCTCTAACCCCGGACCTCTAACCCCTGACCTCTAACCTAAGGAACTTGGTTCAGAATGTTTTATAGCTGACAATAGCTGAAGGATACCTTTTTCATCAGCTCTTTATGTTTGAATCTTCCAGCTAGCTAGGAACAGGGCTCGATTCACCCAACCACCGTAACCCTAACCACCTTAACCACTATAACCCTAACCATTATAACCCTAACCACTATAACCCTAACCATTATAACCCTAACCACTATAACCCTAACCATTATAACCCTAACCACTATAACCCTAACCACCTTAACCACTATAACCCTAACCATTATAACCCTAACCACTATAACCCCTAACCACCTTAACCACCCTAACCTATCCCTAACCACTATAACCCTAACCACTATAACCACCCTAACCACTATAACCCTAACCACCTTAACCACTATAACCCTAACCACTATAACCACCCTAACCACTATAACCCTAACCACTATAACCCTAACCACTATAACCCTAACCACCCTAACCACCCTAACCACTATAACCCTAACCACTATAACCCTAACCACCCTAACCACCCTAACCACTATAACCCTAACCACCCTACCCAACCTAACCACCCTAACAACTATAACCCTAACCACCCTAACCACTATAACCCTAACCACCCTAACCACCCTAACCACTATAACCCTAACCACCCTAACCACTATAACCCTAACCACCCTAACCACTATAACCCTAACCACCCTAACCACTATAACCCTAACCACCCTAACCATCCTAACCACCTTAACCACCCTAACCACCCAAACCACTATAACCCTAACCACTATAACCACTATAACCCTAACCACCCTAACCACTATAACCCTAACCACTATAACCACTATAACCCTAACCACTATAACCACTATAACCCTAACCACTATAACCACCCTAACCACTATAACCCTAACCACCCTAACCACTATAACCCTACCACCCAACCACCACTATAACCACTAACCACTATAACCCTAACCACTATAACCCTAACCACTATAACCCCTAACCACTATAACCCTAACCACTATAACCCACTATAACCCTAACCACTATAACCCCTAACCACTATAACCCCTAACCACTATAACCCTAACCACTATAACCACTATAACCCTAACCACCTTAACCACTATAACCCTAACCACCCTAACCACTATAACCCTAACCACCCTAACCACTATAACTCTAACCACTATAACCACCCTAACCACTATAACCCTAACCACCCTAACCACTATAACCCTTACCACACTAACCACACTAACCACTATAACCCTAACCACTATAACCACCCTAACCACTAAAACCCTAACCACCCTAACCCTAACCACCCTAACCACACTAACCACTATAACCCTAACCACTATAACCACACTAACCACTATAACCCTAACCACTATAACCACCCTAACCACTATAACCCTAACCACTATAACCACCCTAACCACTATAACCACACTAACCACTATAACCCTAACCACTATAACCCTAACCACCCTAACCCTAACCACTAAAACCCTAACCACTATAACCACACTAACCACCCTAACCACTATAACCCTAACCACCCTAACCACTATAACCCTAACCACCCTAACCACTAAAACCCTAACCACTATAACCACACTAAACACTATAACCCTAACCACCCTAACCACTATAACCCTAACCACCTTAACCACTATAACCCTAACCATTATAACCACTATAACCCTAACCACCATAACCACTATAACCCTAACCACCCTAACCACTATAACCCTAACCACCCTAACCACTATAACCCTAACCACCCTAACCACTATAACCCTAACCACCCTAACCACTATAACCCTAACCACCCTAACCCTAACCCCCTTAACTACCCTAATAACCCTCACCCTAACCACCCTAACCCTAATCCCCTAACGCTAAACACCCTAACCACCCTAACCATAACCCCCTACCCTATCCCCTAACCCTAACCCTAACCACCCTAACCCTAACCCTGGAATCTGTAGTTTCCCTGGGGATATAGAGGAGGCCACAAGAATTCTCTTCTCAGCCTTAAGGTCCAGGGGCTCCTCCAGCCGGTTCCTGAGAGAGGTTAAGGCTGAGGTCAATCAGACCCAGGGGCTACTCCAGGAGGTTCCTGAGAGAGGTTAAGGCTGAGGTCAATCAGACCCAGGGGCTACTCCAGGAGGTTCCTGAGAGAGGTTAAGGCTGAGGTCAATCAGACCCAGGGGCTACTCCAGGAGGTTCCTGAGAGAGGTTAAGGCTGAGGTCAATCAGACCCAGGGGCTACTCCAGGAGGTTCCTGAGAGGTTAAGGCTGAGGTCAATCAGACCCAGGGGCTACTCCAGGAGGTTCCTGAGAGAGGTTAAGGCTGAGGTCAATCAGACCCAGGGGCTACTCCAGGAGGTTCCTGAGAGGTTAAGGCTGCGGTCAATCAGACCCAGGGGCTACTCCAGGAGGTTCCTGAGAGGTTAAGGCTGAGGTCAATCAGGCCCAGGGGCTACTCCAGGAGGTTCCTGAGAGAGGTTAAGGCTGAGGTCAATCAGGCCCAGGGGCTACTCCAGGAGGTTCCTGAGAGAGGTTAAGGCTGAGGTCAATCAGACCCAGGGGCTACTCCAGGAGGTTCCTGAGAGAGGTTAAGGCTGAGGTCAATCAGGCCCAGGGGCTACTCCAGGAGGTTCCTGAGAGGTTAAGGCTGAGGCCAATCAGGCCCAGGGGCTACTCCAGGAGGTTCCTGAGAGAGGTTAAGGCTGAGGTCAATCAGGCCCAGGGGCTACTCCAGGAGGTTCCTGAGAGAGGTTAAGGCTGAGGTCAATCAGGCCCAGGGGCTACTCCAGGAGGTTCCTGAGAGGTTAAGGCTGAGGCCAATCAGGCCCAGGGGCTACTCCAGGCGGTTCCTGAGAGGTTAAGGCTGAGGCCAATCAGACCCAGGGGCTACTCCAGGAGGTTCCTGAGAGAGGTTAAGGCTGAGGTCAATCAGACCCAGGGGCTACTCCAGGAGGTTCCTGAGAGAGGTTAAGGCTGAGGTCAATCAGACCCAGGGGCTACTCCAGGAGGTTCCTGAGAGGTTAAGGCTGAGGCCAATCAGGCCCAGGGGCTACTCCAGGCGGTTCCTGAGAGGTTAAGGCTGAGGCCAATCAGACCCAGGGGCTACTCCAGGAGGTTCCTGAGAGGTTAAGGCTGAGGCCAATCAGACCCAGGGGCTACTCCAGGAGGTTCCTGAGAGAGGTTAAGGCTGAGGTCAATCAGGCCCAGGGGCTACTCCAGGAGGTTCCTGAGAGGTTAAGGCTGAGGTCAATCAGACCCAGGGGCTACTCCAGGAGGTTCCTGAGAGGTTAAGGCTGAGGTCAATCAGACCCAGGGGCTACTCCAGGAGGTTCCTGAGAGAGGTTAAGGCTGAGGTCAATCAGACCTTCCAGACCCATGGAGCATGTAAGGTAGAGAGGATCATTTGTGAGGACTTATTCTCAGGCTCTGGTGGGGTTCAACTTTGAAGACAGAAGATAGCCCTATTTGGTAAAAGACCAAGTCCATATTATGGCAAGAACAGCTCAAATAAGCAAAGAGAAACGACAGTCCATCATTACTTTAAGACATGAAGGTCAGTCAATAAGGAACATTTCAAGAACTTTGAAAGTTTCTTCAAGTGCAGTCGCAAAAACCATCAAGCGCTATGATGAAACTGGTTCTCATGAGGACCACCACAGGAATGGAAGACCCAGAGTTACCTCTGCTGCAGAGGATAAGTTCATTAGAGTTACCAGCCTCAGAAATTGCAGCCCAAATAAATGCTTCACAGAGTTCAAGTAACAGACACATCTCAACATCAATTGTTCAGAGGAGACTGTGTGAATCAGGCCTTCATGGTCGAATTGCTGCAAAGAAGCCACTACTAAAGGACACCAATAATAAGAAGAGACTTGCTTGGGCCAAGAAACACAAGCAATTGACATTAGACCGGTGGAAATTTGTCCTTTGGTCTGGAGTCCAAATTGGAGATTTTGGTTCCAACCACCGTGTCTTTGTGAGACGCGGTGTGGGTGAACGGATGATCTCCGCATGTGTATTTCCCCACCGTAAAGCATGGAGGAGGAGGTGTTATGGTGTGGGGGTGCTTTGCTGGTGACACGGTCTGTGATTTATTTAGAATTCAAGTCACACTTAACCAGCATGGCTACCACAGCATTCTGCAGCGATACGCCATCCCATCTGGTTTGGGCTTAGTGGGACTATCATTTGTTTTTCAACAGGACAATGACCCAACACACCTCCAGGCTGTGTAAGGGCTATTTTACTTAGCAATTTTTTATTTAACACACATTTTTCTTAAAACAGCAAGTTAGCTAGATAAATTGCCCGAAATTAATATAATTGGTTCAGAGTTTGTTTTGATATTTCAACCTGCATGTCCTGATTGCGTCTGGTGTGGATGGACAAAATCAACTTGCGTGCGATGGTGGACGCTCGATGGCGGACGTTCGCATGTGGTCTGGGTAGCATGTAAGGTCTACACCTGTTGTATTGTATATAATATAGAATAATAATATGATGTTCCATCCTAGGTGAGGAACAACCCGAAGCGTTCATGTCAGTTTAACCGCACCTCTCTAGAAGAATGTTCTGGTATCACGGACCGGACCTACGGTTACCAGAAGGGACAACCCTGTGTTCTCATCAAACTGAACAGGGTAAACACACACACATACACACACACACACACACACACACCTTCTAACCCCCCTGACCCCCTCTAACCTCTGACCTCTGTCCTCAGGTGATTGGGATGCTTCCAGGGAAGGATGGCCAGTCTCCTTATGTCACCTGTGGAGCCAAGGTCAGGCTGGCTGTATAACCCTAATCCTAACCCTAAACCCTAAACCTAACCCTAATCCCTAACCCTAATCCTAATCCCTAACCCTAATCCCTAATCCCTAACCCTAATCCCTAACCCTAACCCTAACCCTAATCCCTAACCCTAATCCTAATCCTAATCCCTAACCCTAACCCTAATCCCTAATCCCTAACCCTAACCCTAACCCTAACCCTAACCCTAACCCTAACCCTAATCCCTAACCCTAACCCTAAATCTGCATGTCTCTTCATCATCTGTTTCTCTCATCTTTGCTAATCCCTAACCCTAATCCCTAATCCCTAACCCTAACCCTAACCCCTAACCCCTAACCCCTAATCCCTAACCCTAATCCCTAACCCTAACCCTAACCCCTAACCCTACCCCTAACCCTAACCCTAACCCTAACCCTAATCCCTAATCCCTAACCCTAACCCTAACCCTAACCCTAAACCTAACTCTGCATGTCTCTTCATCATCTGTTTCTCTCATCTTTGCTTTTTATGTCACCATTCCATCTCTCTTTCTCTTAAAATGTACTTTCTTTGCCTGTAATATGTGATTGTCCCACCTAGATATCTTAAAATGAATGCAATAACTGTAAGTAACTCCAGATAAGAGTGTTTGCTAAATGACTAAAATGTAAGTGTAGATAGATAGAATGGTAGATATATCTACAGTATCTCACAAAAGTGAGTACACCCCTCACATTTTTGTAAATATTTGAGTATATCTTTTCATGTGACAACATTGAAGAAATGACACTTTGCTACAATGTAAAGTAGTGAGTGAACAGCTTGTATAACAGTGTAAATTTGCTGTCCCCTCAAAATAACACAACACACAGCCATTAATGTCTAAACCGCTGGCAACAAAAGTGAGTACAACCCTAAGTGAAAATGTCCAAATTGAGTCCTCTTACACTCCTCCATGACGACATCACGGAGCTGGTGGATGTTAGAGACCTTGCACTCCTCCACCTTCCGTTTGACGATGCTCCAAAGATGCTCAATAGGGTTTAGGTCTGGAGACATGCTTGGCCAGTCCATCACCTTTACCCTCAGCTTCTTTAGCAAGGCAGTGGTCGTCTTGGAGGTGTGTTTGGGGTCGTTATCATGTTGGAATACTGCCCTGTGGCCCAGTCTCCAAAAGGAGGGGATCATGCTCTAATTCAGTATGTCACAGTACATGTTGGCATTCATGGTTCCCTCAACGAACTGTAGCTCCCTAGTGCCGGCAGCACTCATGCAGCCCCAGACCATGACACTCCCACCACCATGCTTGACTGTAGGCAAGACACACTTGTCTTTGTACTCCTCACCTGGTTGCCGCCACACACGCTTGACACCATCTGAACCAAATACGTTTATCTTGGTCTCATCAGACCACAGGACATGGTTCCAGTAATCCATGTCCTTAGTCTGCTTGTCTTCAGCAAACTGTTTGCGGGCTTTCTTGTGCATCATCTTTAGAAGAGGCTTCCTTCTGGGACGACAGCCATGCAGACCAATTTGATGCTGTGTGCGGCGTATGGTCTGAGCACTGACAGGCTGACCCCCACCCCTTCAACCTCTGCAGCAATGCTGGCAGCACTCATACGTCTATTTCCCAAAGACAACCTCTGGATATGATGCTGAGCACGTGCACTCAACTTCTTTGGTCGACCAATGCGAGGCCTGTTCTGAGTGGAACCTGTCCTGTTAAACCGCTGTATGGTCTTGGCCACCGTGCTGCAGCTCAGTTTCAGGGTCTTGGCAATCTTCTTATAGCCCAGGCCATCTTTATGTAGAGCAACAATTCTTTTTTTCAGATCCTCTGAGAGTTCTTTGCCATGAGGTGCCATGTTGAACTTCCAGTGACCAGTATGAGGGAGTGTGAGAGCGATGACACCAAATTTAACACACCTGCTCCCCATTCACACCTGAGACCTTGTAACACTAACAAGTCACATGACACCGGGGAGGGAAAATGGCTAATTGGGCCCAATTTGGACATTTTCACTTATAATAATAATAATATGCCATTTAGCAGACGCTTTTATCCAAAGCGACTTACAGTCATGCGTGCATACATTTTTGTGTATGGGTGGTCCCGGGGATCGAACCCACTACCCTGGCGTTACAAGCGCTGTGCTCTAACAATTGAGCTACAGAAGACCACTTAGGGGTGTACTCACTTTTGTTGCCAGCGGTTTAGACATTAATGGCTGTGTGTTATGTTATTTTGAGGGGACAGCAAATTGACACTGTTATACAAGCTGTACACTCACTACTTTACATTGTAGCAAAGTGTCATTTCTTCAGTGTTGTCACATGAAAAGATATACTCAAATATTTACAAAAATGTGAGGGGTGTACTCACTTTTGTGAGATACTGTAGATGGATATATAGATGATCAATAGAAAGCTGACTCTGTCTGTCTAGATAGATAGATAGATAGATAGATAGATAGATAGATAGATAGATAGATAGATAGATAGATAGATAGATAGATAGATAGATAGATAGATAGATAGATAGATAGATAGATAGATAGATAGATAGATAGATAGATAGATAGATAGATAGATGATCAATAGAAAGCTGACTCACTCTGTCTACAGAAAGAAGACAATGATGCGATCGGAGAGCTGGCCTACTACCCTCCCAACGGAACCTTTAACCTCATGTACTTCCCCTACTACGGCAAGAAGGCCCAGGTACACACACAATGGACAGATGGATGGAGGGGGGATGGATGGATGGAAGGGGGGATGGATGGATGGAGGGGGGATGGACAGATGGATGGAGGGGGATGGATGGATGGAAGGGGGGATGGACGGACGGATGGAGGGGGGATGGATGGATGGAGGGGGGATGGATGGATGGAGGGGGGATGGATGGAGGGGGGTGGACAGATGGATGGAGGGGGGATGGATGGATGGAGGGGGGATGGATGGATAGAGGGGATGGATGGATGGAGGGGGGATGGACAGATGGATGGAGGGGGGATGGATGGATTGATGGAGGGGGGATGGATGGATGGAGGGGGATGGACAGATGGATGGAGGGGGGATGGATGGATGGAAGGGGGGATGGACGGACGGATGGAGGGGGGATGGTTGGATGGAGGGGGGATGGATGGATGGAGGGGGGATGGACAGATGGATGGAGGGGGATGGATGGATGGAGGGGGGGATGGATGGATGGAGAGGGGGATGGATGGATGGAGGGGGATGGACAGATGGATGGAGGGGGATGGATGGATGGATGGAGGGGGGATGGATGGATGGATGGATGGAGGGGGGATGGATGGATGGATGGATGGAGGGGGGATGGATGGATGGATGGATGGAGGGGGGATGGATGGATGGAGGGGGATGGATGGATGGATGGATGGAGGGGGATGGATGGATGGAGGGGGGATGGATGGATGGAGGGGGGATGGATGGATGGATGGATGGAGGGTGGGGATGGATGGACGGATGGAGGGGGGATGGATGGATGGAAGGGGGGATGGATGGATGGATGGATGGAGGGGGGATGGATGGATGGATGGAGGGGGGATGGATGGATGGAGGGGGGATGGATGGATGGATGGATGGAGGGGGGGATGGATGGACGGAGGGGGATGGATGGATGGATGGAGGGGGATGGATGGATGGAGGGGGATGGATGGATGGATGGAGGGGGGGATGGATGGATGGAGGGGGATGGATGGATGGAGGGGGGATGGATGGATGGATGGATGGAGGGGGGATGGATGGATGGATGGAGGGGGATGGATGGATGGAGGGGGGATGGATGGATGGATGGAGGGGGATGGATGGATGGAGGGGGGATGGATGGATGGATGGATGGAGGGGGATGGATGGATGGAGGGGGGATGGATGGATGGATGGAGGGGGGATGGATGGGTGTGCATTTTTCAAACACCTGAAACTGCTTTTTCCTGCAATCTAGAGCCATAATCAATATGCTTAATTCTATGTCAAAAAATGTATTTTTTTCTGCATAGATTATCTGTTCAATTGTCATTTTAATGAATGATGCACATTGATTCTTTATTAAGAACGTTCATGCCTAAGTAGTTTAGTACAACTGCTAAACTGTTATAAAGCATCAGAACCCAATAATGAATTATTATATATAATAATCTAAAAGATCTGAGGGGGCATGTGCGTTTGCGGCCCCTATGGGCATGACACAACTACCCTTTACTGGGCTTTATATTTTCTACTTTAACTCTTTCTGTGGGTCTGTGTTTCTCTCTCTCGCTGTGTGTGTGTGTGTATTTCTCTGTGTGTGTGTGTGGGTCTCTGTGTGTGGGTCTCTCTGTGTGTGTGTTTGTGTTTCTCTCTGTGTGTGTGTGTGTTTCTCTGTGTGTGTGTGTGTGGGGGGCTCTCTGTGTGTGGGTCTCT
>NW_025535686.1:0-65000 GCF_020615455.1 Coregonus clupeaformis | reverse complement strand
TAGACCGGTGGAAATGTGTCCTTTGGTCTGCAGTCCAAATTTGAGATTTTTGGTTCGAACCGCCGTGTCTTGGTGAGATGCGGTGTGGGTGAATGGATGATCTCCGCATGTTTATTTCCATCCGTAAAGCATGGAGGAGGAGGTGTTATGGTGTGGTGGTGCTTTGCTGGTGACACTGTCTGTGATTTATTTAGAATTCAAGGCACACTTAACCAGCACCGCTACCACAGCATTCTGCAGCGATACGCCATCCCATCTGGTTTGGGCTTAGTGGGAATATCATTTGTTTTTCAACAGGACAATGACCCAACACCTCCAGGCGGTGTAAGGGCTATTTTACCAAGAAGGAGAGTGATGGAGTGTTGCATCAGATGACTTGGCCTCCACAATCCCCCAACCTCAACCCAATTGAGATTGTTTGGGATGAGTCGGACGGCAGAGTGAAGGAAAAGGAGCCAACAAGTGCTCAGCATATGTGGGAATTCCTTCAAGACTGTTGGAAAAGCATTCCAGGTGAAGCTGGTTGAGAGAATGCCAAGAGTGTGCAAAGCTGTCATCAAGGCAAAGGGTGGCTAAGTTTATTTGTTGAACACGTTTTTGGTTACTACACTATTCCATATGTGTTATTTCATAGTTTTGATGTCTTCACTGTTATTCTGCAATGTAACAAATTGTAAAAATTAAGAAAAACCCTTGAATGAGTAGGTGTATCCAAACTTTTGACTGGTACTGTATATGTGTATTAAAGTAGTCAAAAGTTTAGCATTTGGTCCCATATTCCTAGCACGCAATGATTACATCAAGCTTGTGACTCTACAAACTTGTTGGATGCATTTGCTGTTTGTTTTGGTTGTGTTTTAGATAGAAATGAATGGTCAATAATGTATTGTGTCATTTTGGAGTCACTTTTATTGTAAATAAGAATATAATATTTCTACATTAATGTGGACGCTACCGTGATTACGGATAGTCCTGAATTAATCGTGAATAATGATGAGTGAGAAAGTCAGATGCACAAATATCATACCCCCTCAAAAAATATTAACATCTCCTGTTATTGCAGTGGTTATTGTAGTGGTGAGATGTTAGCAAGTCTTGGGAGTATGATATTTATGCCTCTCTAACTTTCTCACTCATCATTATTCACGATTCATTCAGGACTATCCATAATCACGTGTCACAAAACTTGGGCCAAATTGCCAGTAGAAAGGTGCAGCTCATTGATGGCTACAAGAAGCATTTGTCTGCAGTTATCTTTGCCAAAGACTGTGCTACCAAGTACCAGCTCCAGGGTGCCAACAATTTGTCCATGCCATTTGTCTTTACTTTCTAAATTTAAATTTACAAAAATAAAATTGATTCTGCAATGTTGAAAATCCAATAACAAGGTGTGTGGAGTCCAAAAGATTTTTCAACTTCAACTTATTTTAGAAGAAATAGGGAATTATTGAAGAAAAGTGCAAGGGTGCCAATATATTTGGCCACAAATGTATGAACTAGATGCGGTTAATAATAATGACATCATCATAATGACATCATCATCTGTATTGCTGCCTGAAATATTACATGTGGAACCTTTGTAACCTTCTAAAGAATCTAAATAACAAAAACAACGACAAGAAATAAAATGATTTTGTGGTAAAAGATCATCTCTGTGAATGCTGGGAGAGAGAAGAGGAATGAGAGAAAAGTGGGAGTGTGGTTCATATTTTATTAGGGGACAGACAGTCAACTGAAGAGATAAGACACAGACAGTCAACTGAAGAGATAAGACACAGACAGTCTACTGAAGAGATAAGACACAGACAGTCAACTGAAGAGATAAGACAGACAGTCTACTGAAGAGATAAGACACAGACAGTCTACTGAAGAGATAAGACAGACAGTCTACTGAAGAGATAAGACACAGACAGTCAACTGAAGAGATAAGACAGACAGTCTACTGAAGAGATAAGATACAGACAGTCAACTGAAGAGATAAGACAGACAGTCTACTGAAGAGATAAGACACAGACAGTCAACTAAAGAGATAAGACACAGACAGTCAACTGAAGAGATAAGACGCAGACAGTCAACTGAAAGATAAGACGCGGACAGTTAACTGAAGAGATAAGACGTAGAGAGTCAACTGAAGAGATAAGACACAGACAGTCAACTGAAGAGATAAGACGCAGACAGTCTACTGAAGAGATAAAACACAGACAGTCAACTGAAGAGATAAGACACAGACAGTCAACTGAAGAGATAAGACACAGACAGTCTACTGAAGAGATAAGACACAGACAGTCAACTGAAGAGATAAGATACAGACAGTCTACTGAAGACATAAGACACAGACAGTCTACTGAAGAGATAAGACACAGACAGTCAACTGAAGAGATAAGACACAGACAGTCAACTGAAGAGATAAGACAGACAGTCTACTGAAGAGATAAGACACAGACAGTCAACTGAAGAGATAAGACACGGACAGTCAACTGAAGAGATAAGACGCAGACAGTCAACTGAAGAGATAAGACGCTGACAGTCAACTGAAGAGATAAGACGCAGACAGTCAACTGAAGAGATAAGACACAGACAGTCAACTGAAGAGATAAGACGCAGACAGTCTACTGAAGAGATAAGACACAGACAGTCAACTGAAGAGATAAGACACAGACAGTCAACTGAAGAGATAAGACACAGACAGTCAACTGAAGAGATAAGACACAGACAGTCAACTGAAGAGATAAGACACAGACAGTCAACTGAAGAGATAAGACACAGACAGTCAACTGAAGAGATAAGAAACAGACAGTCTACTGAAGACATAAGACACAGACAGTCAACTGAAGAGATAAGACACAGACAGTCAACTGAAGAGATAAGACACAGACAGTCAACTGAAGAGATAAGACACAGACAGTCTACTGAAGAGATAAGACACAGACAGTCTACTGAAGAGATAAGACACAGACAGTCTACTGAAGAGATAAGACAGACAGTCAACTGAAGAGATAAGACACAGACAGACTACTGAAGAGATAAGACACAGACAGTCAACTGAAGAGATAAGACACAGACAGTCTACTGAAGAGATAAGACACAGACAGTCTACTGAAGAGATAAGACACAGACAGTCTACTGAAGAGATAAGACACAGACAGTCAACTGAAGAGATAAGACACAGACAGTCTACTGAAGAGATAAGACACAGACAGTCAACTGAAGAGATAAGACACAGACAGTCAACTGAAGAGATAAGACACAGACAGTCAACTGAAGAGATAAGACAGACAGTCTACTGAAGAGATAAGACACAGACAGTCTACTGAAGAGATAAGACAGACAGTCAACTGAAGAGATAAGACACAGACAGTCTACTGAAGAGATAAGACACAGACAGTCTACTGAAGAGATAAGACACAGACAGTCAACTGAAGAGATAAGACACAGACAGTCTACTGAAGAGATAAGACACAGACAGTCTACTGAAGAGATAAGACACAGACAGTCAACTGAAGAGATAAGACAGACAGTCAACTGAAGAGATAAGACACAGACAGTCTACTAAAGAGATAAGACACAGACAGTCTACTGAAGAGATAAGACAGACAGTCAACTGAAGAGATAAGACACAGACAGACTACTGAAGAGATAAGACACAGACAGACTACTGAAGAGATAAGACACCAACAGACTACTGAAGAGATAAGACACAGACAGTCAACTGAAGAGATAAGACACAGACAGACTACTGAAGAGATAAGACACAGACAGACTACTGAAGAGAAAAGACACAGACAGACTACTGAAGAGATAAGAAACAGACAGACTACTGAAGAGATAAGACACAGACGGACCACTGAAGAGATAAGACACAGACAGACTACTGAAGAGATAAGACACAGACAGACTACTGAAGAGATACGACACAGACAGACTACTGAAGAGATAAGAAACAGACAGACTACTGAAGAGATAAGACACAGACAGACTACTGAAGAGATAAGACACAGACAGACTACTGAAGAGATAAGACACCGACAGACCACTGAAGAGATAAGACACAGACAGACTACTGAAGAGATACGACACAGACAGACTACTGAAGAGATACGACACAGACAGACTACTGAAGAGAGAAGAGAAGAGAAGAGAAGAGAGGAGAGGAAAAAAATGAAAATAGCACTAAAACCTGTTAACATTATTTTTGTATGACTACAACATCTCTTTACCCTACACATACAATTATATGTAAGGTCCCTCTGTCAAGCATTGTATTTCAAACACAGATTCAACCACAAAGATCAGAGGTTTTCCAATTTTTCGCAAAGAAGGGCACCTATTGGTAGATTGGTATAAAAAAAAGCTGACATTGAGTATCCGTTTGAGCATGGTGAAGTTATTAATTACACTTTGGATGGTGTATCAATACACCCAGTCACTACAAAGATACAGGCATCCTTCCTAACTCAGTTGCCGGGGAGGAAGGAAACCGCTCAGGGATTTCACCATGAGGCCAATGGTGACTTTAAATAAGTTACAGAGTTTAATTTCTGTGATAGGAGAAAACTGAGGATGGATCAACAACATTGTAGTTACTCCACAATACTAACCTAACTGACAGAGTGAAATGAAGGAAGCCTGTACAGAATAAAACATATTCGAAAACATGCATCCTGTTTGCAATAAGGCACTAAAGTAAAACTGCAAAAAATGTGGCAAATAAATTAATTTTATGTCCTGAATACAAAGTGTTGTGTTTGGGGCAAATCCAACACAACACATCACTGAGTACCACTCATCATATTTTCATGGATGGTGGTGGCTGCATCATGTTATGGGTATTGCTTGTCATCGGCAAGGACCAGGGAGATTTTTAGGATAAATATAAATGGAATAGAGCTAAGCACAGAAAACATCCTGGAGGAGACCCTGGATCAGTCTGCTGTCCACCAGACACTGGGAGACTAGAGGAGACCCTGGATCAGTCTGCTTTCCACCAGACACTGGGAGACTAGAGGAGACCATGGATCAGTCTGCTTTCCACCAGACACTGGGAGACTAGAGGAGACCCTGGATCAGTCTGCTTTCCACCAGACACTGGGAGACTAGAGGAGACCCTGGATCAGTCTGCTTTCCACCAGACACTGGGAGACTGGAGGAGACCCTGGTTCAGTCTGCTTTCCACCAGACACTGGGAGACTGGAGGAGACCCTGGTTCAGTCTGCTTTCCACCACACACTGGGAGACAAATTACCTTTCAGCAGGACAATAACCCTAAAACACAAAGCCACATATTGAATGTTCCTGAGTGGCCTAGTTACAGTTTTGACTTAAATCGGATTGAGAATCTATGGCAAGCCTTGAAAATGGCTGTCTAGCAATGATCAACAACCCACTTGACAGAGCTTGAAGAATTTAAAAAAGAATAATGTGCAAATATTGTACAATCCAAGCGTGCAAAGCTCTTAGAGACTTACTCAGAAAGACTCACAGCTGTAATTGCTGCCAAAGGTGATCCTAACATGTATTGACTCAGGGGTGTGAATACTTATGTAAATGAGATATTTCTGTATTTCATTTTCAATACATTTGCAAACATTTCTTAAAACATGTTTTCACTTTGTCATTATGGGGTATTGTGTGTAGACGGGTGAGAAAATCATTATTTTAATTCATTTTGAATTCAGACTGTAACAACAAAATGTGGAATAAGTCAAGGGGCATGGATACTTTCTGAAGGCTATGTCAATCAATCAATCAATCAATTTTATTTTATATAGCCCTTCATACATCAGCTGATATCTCGAAGTGCTGTACAGAAACCCAGCCTAAAACCCCAAACAGCTAGTAATGCAGGTGTAGAAGCACGGTGGCTAGGAAAAACTCCCTAGAAAGGCCAAAACCTAGGAAGAAACCTAGAGAGGAACCAGGCTATGAGGGTGGCCAGTCCTCTTCTGGCTGTGCCGGGTGGAGATTATAACAGAACCATGCCAAGATGTTCAAAAATGTTCATAAATGACAAGCATGGTCAAATAATAATCAGGAATAAATCTCAGTTGGCTTTTCATAGCCGATCATTAAGAGTTGAAAACAGCAGGTCTGGGACAGGTATCGGTTCCATAACCGCAGGCAGAACAGTTGAAACTGGAATAGCAGCAAGGCCAGGCGGACTGGGGACAGCAAGGTGTCAGCATGCCCGGTAGTCCTGACGTATGGTCCTAGGGCTCAGGTTCTCAGAGAGAAAGAGAGAACGAGAGAATTAGAGAGAGCATACTTAAATTCACACAGGACACTGGATAAGACAGGAGAAGTACTCCAGGTATAACCAACTGACCCCAGCCCCCCGACACATAAACTACTGCAGCATAAATACTGGAGGCTGAGACAGGAGCGGTCCGAAGACACTGTGGCCCCATCCGAAGAAACCCCGGACAGGGCCAACAGGAAGGATATAACCCCACCCACTTTGCCAAAGCACAGCCCCCCGCACCACTAGAGGGATATCCTCAACCACCAACTTACAATCCTGAGACAAGGCCGAGTATAGCCCACAAAGGTCTCCACCACAGCACAAACCAAGGGGGCGCCAACCCAGACAGGAAGATCACGTCAGTAACTCAACCCACTCAAGTGACGCACCCCTCCCAGGGACGGCATGAAAGAGCACCAGCAAGCCAGTGACTCAGCCCCTGTAACAGGGTTAGAGGCAGAGAATCCCAGTGTAGAGAGGGGAACCGGCCTGGCAGAGACAGCAAGGGCGGTTCGTTGCTCCAGAGCCTTTCCGTTCACCTTCACACTCCTGGGCCAGACTACACTCAATCATATGACCTACTGAAGAGATAAGTCTTCAGTAAAGACTTAAAGGTTGAGACCGAGTCTGCGTCTCTCACATGGGTAGGCAGACTGTTCCATAAAAATGGAGATCTATAGGAGAAAGCCCTGCCTCCCGCTGTTTGCTTAGAAATTCTAGGGACAATTAGGAGGCCTGCGTCTTGTGACCGTAGCGTACGTATTGGTATGTACGGCAGGACCAACTCGGAAAGATAGGTAGGAGCAAGCCCATGTAACGCTTTATAGGTTAACAGTAAAACCTTGAAATCAGCCCTTGCCTTAACAGGAAGCCAGTGTAGGGAAGCTAGCACTGGAGTAATATGATCAAATTTCTTGGTTCTAGTCAGGATTCTAGCAGCCGTATTTAGCACTAACTGAAGTTTATTTAGTGCTTTATCCGGGTAGCCGGAAAGTAGAGCATTGCAGTAGTCTAACCTAGAAGTAACAAATGCATGGATCAATTTTTCTGCATCATTTTTGGACAGAAAATTTCTGATTTTTGCAATGTTACGTAGATGGAAAAAAGCTGTCCTTGAAACAGTCTTGATATGTTCGTCAAAAGAAAGATCAGGGTCAAGAGTAACGCCGAGGTCCTTCACAGTTTTATTTGAGACGACTTTACAACCATCAAGATGAATTGTCAGATTTAACAGAAGATCTCTTTGTTTCTTGGGACCTAGAACAAGCATCTCTGTTTTGTCCGAGTTTAAAAGTAGAAAGTTTTCAGCCATCCACTTCCTTATGTCTGAAACACAGGCTTCTAGCGAGGGCAATTTTGGGGGCTTCACCATGTTTCATTGAAATGTACAGCTGTGTGTCATCCGCATAGCAGTGAAAGTTAACATTATGTTTTCGAATAACATCCCCAAGAGGTAAAATATATAGTGAAAACAATAGTGGTCCTAAAACGGAACCTTGAGGAACACCGAAATGTACAGTTGATTTGTCAGAGGACAGACCATTCACAGAGACAAACTGATATCTTTCCGACAGGTAAGATCTAAACCAGGCCAGAACTTGTCCGTGTAGACCAATTTGGGTTTCCAGTCTCTCCAAAAGAATGTGGTGATCGATGGTGTCAAAGGCAGCACTAAGGTCTAGTAGCTCGAGGACAGATGCAGAGCCTCGGTCTGACGCCATTAAAAGGTCATTTACCACCTTCACAAGTGCAGTCTCAGTGCTATGATGGGGTCTAAAACCAGACTGAAGCATTTCGTATACATTGTTTGTCTTCAGAAAGGCAGTGAGTTGCTGCGCAACAGCTTTTTCTAAAATTTTTGAGAGGAATGGAAGATTCGATATAGGCCGATAGTTTTTTATATTTTCCGGGTCAAGGTTTGGCTTTTTCAAGAGAGGCTTTATCACTGCCACTTTTAGTGAGTTTGGTACACATCCGGTGGATAGAGAGCTGTTTATTATGTTCAACATAGGAGGGCCAAGCACAGGAAGCAGCTCCTTCAGCAGTTTAGTAGGAATAGGATCCAGTATGCAGCTTGAAGGTTTAGAGGCCATGATTATTTTCATCATTGTGTCAAGAGATATAGTACTAAAACACTTAAGTGTCTCTCCCGATCCCAGGCCCTCGCAGAGTCTGTGCAGATCCAGGACAGCTAAGCCCTGGAGGAATACGCAGATTCAAAGAGGAGTCCGTAATTTGCTTTCTAATGGTCATGATCTTTTCCTCAAAGAAGTTCATGAATTTATTACTGCTGAAGTGAAAGCCATCCTCTCTTGGGGAATGCTGCTTTTTAGTTAGCTTTGCAACAGTATCAAAAGAAATTTTGGATTGTTCTTATTTTCCTCGATTAAGTTGGAAAAGTAGGATGATCGAGCAGCAGTGAGGGCTCTTCGGTACTGCACGGTACTGTCTTTCCAAGCTAGTCGGAAGACTTCCAGTTTGGTGTGGCGCCATTTCCGTTCCAATTTCCTGGAAGCTTGCTTCAAAGCTCGGGTATTTTCTGTATACCAGGGAGCTAGTTTCTTATGACAAATGTTTTTCGTTTTTAGGGGTGCAACTGCATCTAGGGTATTGCGCAAGGTTAAATTGAGTTCCTCAGTTAAGTGGTTAACTGATTTTTGTCCTCTGACGTCCTTGGGTAGGCAGAAGGAGTCTGGAAGGGCATCAAGGAATTTTTGTGTTGTCTGAGAATTTATAGCACGACTTTTGATGCTCCTTGGTTGGGGTCTGAGCAGATTATTTGTTGCGATTGCAAACGTAATAAAATGGTGATCCGATAGTCCAGGATTATGTGGAAAAACATTAAGATCTACAACATTTATTCCATGGGACAAAACTAGGTCCAGAGTATGACTGTGGCAGTG
This sequence comes from Coregonus clupeaformis, assembly GCF_020615455.1. Taxonomy (NCBI): domain Eukaryota; kingdom Metazoa; phylum Chordata; class Actinopteri; order Salmoniformes; family Salmonidae; genus Coregonus; species Coregonus clupeaformis. The sequence goes on along the minus strand of NW_025535686.1, from coordinate 55,859 downwards.
AGTAGGTCCAGAGACATGTTGGACAAAACCCACTGAGTCGATGATGGCTCCGAAAGACTTTTGGAGTGGGTCTGTGGACTTCTCCATGTGAATATTAAAATCACCAAAAATTAGAATATGATCTGCTATGACTACAAGGTCTGATAGGAATTCAGGAAACTCAGAGAGGAACGCTGTGTATGGCCCAGGAGGCCTGTAAACAGTAGCTATAAAAAGTGATTGAGTAGGCTGCATAGATTTCATGACTAGAAGCTCAAAAGACGAAAACGCCATTTTTTTTTTGTAAATTGAAATTTGCTATCGTAAATGTTAGCAACACCTCCGCCTTTGCGGGATGCACGGGGATATGGTCACTAGTGTAACCAGGAGGTGAGGCCTCATTTAACACAGTAAATTCATCAGGCTTAAGCCATGTTTCAGTCAGGCCAATCACATCAAGATTATGATCAGTGATTAGTTCATTGACTATGACTGCCTTTGAAGTGAGGGATCTAACATTAAGTAACCCTATTTTGAGATGTGAGGTATCACGATCTCTTTCAATAATGGCAGGAATGGAGGAGGTCTTTATCCTAATAAGATTGCTAAGGCGAACACCGCCATGTTTAGTTTTGCCCAACCTAGGTCGAGGCACAGACACAGTCTCAATGGGTATGGCTGAGCTGACTACACTGACTGTGCTATTGGCAGACTCCACTAAGCTGGCAGGTTGGCTAACAGCCTGCTGCCTGGCCTGCACCCTATTTCACTGTGGGGCTAGAGGAGTTAGAGCCCTATCTATGTTGGTAGATAAGATGAGAGCACCCCTCCAGCTAGGATGGAGTCCGTCACTCCTCAGCAGGTCAGGCTTGGTCCTGTTTGTGGGTGAGTCCCAGAAAGAGGGCCAATTATCTACAAATTCTATCTTTTGGGAGGGGCAGAAAACAGTTTTCAACCAGCGATTGAGTGCTGAGACTCTGCTGTAGAGCTCGTCACTCCCCCTAACTGGGAGGGGGCCAGAGACAATTACTCGATGCCGACACATCTTTCTAGCTAATTTACACGCTGAAGCTATGTTGCACTTGGTGACCTCTGACTGTTTCATCCTAACATCGTTGGTGCCGACGTGGATAACAATATCTCTATACTCTCTACACTCGCCAGATTTATCTTTAGCCAGCACCATCTTTAGATTAGCCTTAACGTCGGTAGCCCTGCCCCCTGGTAAACAGTGTATGATCGCTGGGTGATTCGTTTTAAGTCTAATACTGCGGGTAATGGAGTCGCCAATGACTAGGGTTTTCAATTTGTCAGAGCTAATGGTGGGAGCCTTCGGCGTCTCAGACCCCGTAACGGGAGGAGTAGAGACAAGAGAAGACTCAGACTCAGACTCCGACTCGCTACATAATGGGGAAAACCGGTTGAAAGTTTCTGTCGGCTGAATGAGCGACACCGGTTGAGCATTCCAACAGCATTTCCCTCCAGAAGCCATGAGAAAGTTGTCCGGCTGCGGGGACTGTGCGGGGGGATTTATACTAACGTTACTATCTGTACTTACTGGTGGCACAGACGCTGTTTCTTCCTTTCCTACACTGAAATTACCCTTGCCTAACGATTGCGTCTGAAGCTGGGCTTGTAGCACAGCTATTCTCGCCGTAAGGCGATCGTTCTCCTGTATATTATGAGTACAGCGACTGCAATTAGAAGACATCATGTTAATGTTGCTACTTAGCTTCGGCTGTTGAAGGTGTTGACGAACCATGTCCAGATAAAGCGTCCGGAGTGAAAAAGTTGAATGAGGGAAGAATGTTGCGATGGAAAGTTGCGATGGAAAAAAGCAACAAAACGCACAGCAACACGTCTGCAGATTCAACAGGAAGTGACAACAGGAAGTGACGCAATAGATAATAGTCCAGGTTTCCAAAAATAGGGGAAGTAAATTCAGCTTCATCTCAAGTTATAAAATGAATCTAACCAAATCAGACCTACTACCTCTCAAGGACCAGATGGAGGACTCCATCTCTACTTATGGAATCCCAATCGTTTCCCATTTTAAGTATTTTTGAGTAGATAAAACCATTGCCAGAAACTTTAACAGAACGCTCAAATCAATTCATCTGTCCTCAGTAGAACAGAATAATATCCCAGTTGCTTTAACCAGCAGATTATCAATTGTTAAAATGAATATATTATCACGGCTGAATTTCTGTAGTTCAATGCTTCCCATGGCTTCCCCTTCTGGCTATTGGGATACAATTCATAGCACGGTTTCAACATTTATATGGCAAAGTAAATGATCCCGGATACAATTAACACATTTACAAAGAGGGAAAGACATAGGAGGACTATCCGTAGAAAACTTTACATTTCATTTCCAGGCACTAGTATTTCGCCCTATTTCCTAAATTGGTTTAGACATGATTCTTCCGTCCCCTGGCTGAGTGTAGAGATACATATTGTATCTTATTGCCCTGGAAGAGGTGGTCTTCACTGATATATCCCTTAAACAATGTAATATGGTGTCTCCTATGGCCCTGGAAGAGGTGGTCTCCACTGATATATCCCTTAAACAATGTAATATGGTCTCTCCTGTTGGTCACTGATATATCCCTTAAACAATGTAATATGGTCTCTCCTGTTGGTCACTGATATATCCCTTAAACAATGTAATATGGTGTCTCCTATTGGTCACTGATATATCCCTTAAACAATGTAATATGGTCTCTCCTGTTGGTCACTGATATATCCCTTAAACAATGTAATATGGTGTCTCCTATTGGTCACTGATATATCCCTTAAACAATGTAATATGGTGTCTCCTATTGGTCACTGATATATCCCTTAAACAATGTAATATGGTGTCTCCTATTGGTCACTGATATATCCCTTAAACAATGTAATATGGTGTCTCCTATTGGTCACTGATATATCCCTTAAACAATGTAATATGGTCACTACTGTTGGTCACTGATATATCCCTTAAACAATGTAATATGGTCACTACTGTTGGTCACTGATATATCCCTTAAACAATGTAATATGGTGTCTCCTATTGGTCACTGATATATCCCTTAAACAATGTAATATGGTGTCTCCTATTGGTCACTGATATATCCCTTAAACAATGTAATATGGTGTCTCCTATTGGTCACTGATATATCCCGTAAACAATGTAATATGGTGTCTCCAGTTGGTCACTGATATATCCCTTAAACAATGTAATATGGTCTCTCCTGTTGGTCACTGATATATCCCTTAAACAATGTAATATGGTGTCTCCTATTGGTCACTGATATATCCCTTAAACAATGTAATATGGTGTCTCCTATTGGTCACTGATATATCCCTTAAACAATGTAATATGGTGTCTCCTATTGGTCACTGATATATCCCTTAAACAATGGAATATGGTGTCTCCTATTGGTCACTGATATATCCCTTAAACAATGGAATATGGTGTCTCCTATTGGTCACTGATATATCCCTTAAACAATGTAATATGGTGTCTCCTATTGGTCACTGATATATCCCTTAAACAATGTAATATGGTGTCTCCTATTGGTCACTGATATATCCCTTAAACAATGTAATATGGTGTCTCCTATTGGTCACTGATATATCCCTTAAACAATGTAATATGGTGTCTCCTGTTGGTCACTGATATATCCCTTAAACAATGTAATATGGTGTCTCCTGTTGGTCACTGATATATCCCTTAAACAATGTAATATGGTCTCTCCTGTTGGTCACTGATATATCCCTTAAACAATGTAATATGGTGTCTCCTATTGGTCACTGATATATCCCTTAAACAATGTAATATGGTGTCTCCTATTGGTCACTGATATATCCCTTAAACAATGTAATATGGTGTCTCCTATTGGTCACTGATATATCCCTTAAACAATGTAATATGGTGTCTCCTATTGGTCACTGATATATCCCTTAAACAATGTAATATGGTGTCTCATATTGGTCACTGATATATCCCTTAAACAATGTAATATGGTGTCTCCTATTGGTCACTGATATATCCCTTAAACAATGTAATATGGTGTCTCCTATTGGTCACTGATATATCCCTTAAACAATGTAATATGGTGTCTCCTATTGGTCACTGATATATCCCTTAAACAATGTAATATGGTGTCTCCTATTGGTCACTGATATATCCCTTAAACAATGTAATATGGTGTCTCCTATTGGTCACTGATATATCCCTTAAACAATGTAATATGGTCTCTCCTGTTGGTCACTGATATATCCCTTAAACAATGTAATATGGTGTCTCCTATTGGTCACTGATATATCCCTTAAACAATGTAATATGGTGTCTCCTATTGGTCACTGATATATCCCTTAAACAATGTAATATGGTGTCTCCTATTGGTCACTGATATATCCCTTAAACAATGTAATATGGTGTCTCCTATTGGTCACTGATATATCCCTTAAACAATGTATTATGGTGTCTCCTATTGGTCACTGAAATATCCCTTAAACAATGTAATATGGTGTCTCCTATTGGTCACTGATATATCCCTTAAACAATGTAATATGGTGTCTCCTATTGGTCACTGATATATCCCTTAAACAATGTATTATGGTGTCTCCTATTGGTCACTGATATATCCCTTAAACAATGTAATATGGTGTCTCCTATTGGTCACTGATATATCCCTTAAACAATGTAATATGGTGTCTCCTATTGGTCACTGATATATCCCTTAAACAATGTAATATGGTGTCTCCTATTGGTCTCTGATATATCCCTTAAACAATGTAATATGGTGTCTCCTATTGGTCACTGATATATCCCTTAAACATTGTAATATGGTGTCTCCTATTGGTCACTGATATATCCCTTAAACAATGTAATATGGTGTCTCCTATTGGTCACTGATATATCCCTTAAACAATGTAATATGGTGTCTCCTATTGGTCACTGATATATCCCTTAAACATTGTAATATGGTGTCTCCTATTGGTCACTGATATATCCCTTAAACAATGTAATATGGTGTCTCCTATTGGTCACTGATATATCCCTTAAACAATGTAATATGGTGTCTCCTATTGGTCACTGATATATCCCTTAAACAATGTAATATGGTGTCTCCTATTGGTCACTGATATATCCCTTAAACAATGTAATATGGTGTCTCCTATTGGTCACTGATATATCCCTTAAACAATGTAATATGGTCTCTCCTATTGGTCACTGATATATCCCTTAAACAATGTAATATGGTGTCTCCTATTGGTCACTGATATATCCCTTAAACAATGTAATATGGTGTCTCCTATTGGTCACTGATATATCCCTTAAACAATGTAATATGGTGTATCCTATTGGTCACTGATATATCCCTTAAACAATGTAATATGGTGTCTCCTATTGGTCACTGATATATCCCTTAAACAATGTAATATGGTGTCTCCTATTGGTCACTGATATATCCCTTAAACAATGTAATATGGTGTCTCCTATTGGTCACTGATATATCCCTTAAACAATGTAATATGGTGTCTCCTATTGGTCACTGATATATCCCTTAAACAATGTAATATGGTGTCTCCTATTGGTCACTGATATATCCCTTAAACAATGTAATATGGTGTCTCCTATTGGTCACTGATATATCCCTTAAACAATGTAATATGGTGTCTCCTATTGGTCACTGATATATCCCTTAAACAATGTAATATGGTATCTCCTGTTGGTCACTGATATATCCCTTAAACAATGTAAACTACGCTTTGCTCACACAAGTTCTATTTTGCGCAAAATTGAAAAACAATGTAACTGGGAATCAAAATGGCATGGCCATACTCCAATATTTCACAATAATTCCATGCGATCTGGGATCGGCCTTTTGCATCCCCCCAATGGTCCAAATGCCTTTTGCATCCCCCCATTGGTCCAAATGCCTTTTGCATCCCCCCATTGGTCCAAATGCCTTTTGCATCCCCCCAATGGTCCAAATGCCTTTTGCATCCCCCCATTGGTCCAAATGCCTTTTGCATCCCCCCATTGGTCCAAATGCCTTTTGCATCCCCCCATTGGTCCAAATGCCTTTTGCATCCCCCCAATGGTCCAAATGCCTTTTGCATCCCCCATTGGTCCAAATGCCTTTTGCATCCCCCCAATGGTCCAAATGCCTTTTGCATCCCCCCATTGGTCCAAATGCCTTTTGCATCCCCCCAATGATCCAAATGCCTTTTGCATCCCCCCATTGGTCCAAATGTGGAATCCGTATCCTTGCCAATATCATGGACAGTAATGGTTTGAGAACATTTCATGATTTGAACGATACATACACATTACCATGCTGGCCTATGGAGTCTCTTGGGAAACCCAACTACCCAAACATCCAATGATGGGATTTATACATAAATGATGTGGTAGCCATGCTGGTTAAGTGTGCCTTGAATTCTAAATAAATCACAGACAGTGTCACCAGCAAAGCACCCCCACACCATAACACCTCCTACTCCATGCTTCACGGTGGGAACTACACATGCAGAGATCATCCATTCACCTACTCTGAGTCTCACAAAGACACGGCGGTTTGAACAAAGAATCTCAAACTTGGACTCATCAGACCAAATGACAGATTTCTACAGGTCTAATGTCCATTGCTCGTGTTTCTTGGCCCAAGCAAGTCTCTTCTTCTTATTGATGTCCTTTAGTAGTGGTTTCTTTGCAGCGATCGACCATGAAGGCCAGATAAAGCAACACCTCACGGCACAACGCCTCTGCCCTATTTGACCTAGATAGTTTGTGTGTATTGATATGTAGGCTACATGTGCCTATAAAAAAATTGATGTAGTTCTGTCCTTGAGCTCTTCTTGTCTATTAATGTTCTGTATTATGTCATGTTTCATGTTCTGTGTGGACCTCAGGAAGAGTAGCTGCTCTTTCACAACAGCTAATGGGGATCCCCTAATAAACCCCAGGGAAGAGTAGCTGCTGCTTTCACAACAGCTAATGGGGAATCCCTAATAAACCCCAGGAAGAGTAGCTGCTGCTTTCACAACAGCTAATGGGGATCCCTAATAAACCCCAGGAAGAGTAGCTGCTGCTTTCACAACAGCTAATGGGGATCCCAATAAACCCCAGGAAGAGTAGCTGCTGCTTTCACAACAGCTAATGGGGATCCTAGTAAAATACCAAAAAATTCACGCAGTCTCGTCTGAACAGTTGATGTTGAAATGTGTCTGTTACTTGAACTCTGTGAAGCATTGATTTGGGCTGCAATTTCTGAGGCTGGTAACTCTAATGAACTTATCCTCTGCAGCAGAGGTAACTCTGGGTCTTCCTTTCCTGTGGTGGTCCTCATGAGAGCCAGTTTCATCATAGCGCTTGATGGTTTTTGCGACTGCACTTGAAGAAACTTTGAAAGTTCTTGACATTTTCTTGATTGACTGACCTTCATGTCTTCAAATAATGATGGACTGTTGTTTTACATGTACATTTTAGTCATTTAGCAGACGCTCTTATCCAGAGTGACTTACAGTTAGTGAAAACGTTTTTTTTTTCATACTGGCCCCCCGTGGGAATCGAACCCACAACCCTGACGTTGCAAACGCCATGCTCTATCAACTGAGCTACATCCCTGCCGGCCATTCCATCCCCTACCCTGGACGACGCTGGGCCAATTGTGCGCCGCCCATGAGTCTCCCGGTCGCGGCCGGCTGCGACAGAGCCTGGATTCAAACCAGGATCTCTAGTGGCACAGCTAGCCACTAGAGCCAGCTAGTTTTACTTGGCTTATTTGAGCTGTTCTTGATATAATATGGACTTGGACTGTATACCCCCCTACATTGTCACAATACAAATGATTGGCTCAAACACATTACAGTTTTTTCCAACTGCTTACACACGTTTTCAAAACTATGTCTCCTTTTTTTCAAAACTCTACACACAATTCCCAAAACTGCACACACAAAATGCAAAATGCCTCACATCTCCTTCAAAATGTAACACTGCATTCAAAATGCCGTAAACACATGTCAGAATGAAGCATTTGCATCAAATGGCAAACACATCTTTCATAATAGTACATTTTTGGATATATCATGTAAACACTGTTGTTCTAAATCTAAAGCTCTTTGGTCTTTCATAGGCTTATATATACATTTCAATACAATGTTCTACAGTGAAAGTAATCTGCTGAGAGGGGTAACAAGTACACTGTAAACACCAATGCAATGTAGAAACAGAAAATATGTATTAGGCCAAACATTACTGTTGTATACAGTAGCACACAACAAAACCATAAACATATGTAAACCAAAAGTATATTCTTTAGAATACAGTAAAGAACACAATTGTGTGTGTGGGGTCCCGGGGGCAGTCCAGGAATTGGTAGGGGGGTGGGCAGTCACCAGTGCTAAGCTACGCTTCATCTCTTCTCCGGGCTGGGTCTGGCCACAATACTTTGTCCACATCACAAGATACGTTTTCTCTTGCCAAACATCGAGGGAAGTATCTCCTAGCATGGCGTATCCAACCTTGGACAGAGGCAACCTCTATGTCCCCACATGCGTCCTCCATTGCCTGGAGAAGCGGCATGCGGGCATAGGGTTGGCAATCATACACTTTCCAGCGCCAGGCTGAGAAGAATTCCTCTATGGGATTTAGAAAAGGTGAATATGGGGGTAGGTACAAAACTACAAATTGTGGATGGGTGGCAAACCAGTTTTGGACCAGAACAGCCCGGTGAAAACTAACATTGTCCCATATAACCACAAATCTAGCAGGCTCCTGATCTGGATCAGGGACAAGCATTGTGTAAATTGCATCCAGAAAAGTGAGCCTATGGCCGGTCTTGTACGGACCCAGTGTGGCATTGTGATGGAGGACCCCGTTTTGAGTGATGGCAGCACACATGGTTATATTACCCCCACGCTGTCCAGGGACATTGGTAATTGCCCTCTGTCCTTTTACATTTCTTCAGCGGCGCCTGGTTTTGGTGAGGTTGAAGCCAACCTCATCCACATAAATAAATCTCCTTCCTTCTCTTCTTTGCCCTCGTCCTCTTCTTCCTCTTCCTCTTCCTCTTCATTTTCCTCTTCCTCCTCCTTCTCCTCTTCCAACACTTCGTCTTTGAATTTGTCCTCGTTGTTGTCCCCTGCCTCTCCCTCCTACTCCTCTTGCTCTCTGTCCATTGTTGGCATCCATTGTTCAAAACAGGTAATCTGACCTTTGACCTATTTATAGGCCTATACTACAGTAAAGCAGTGATTGGTTAGTGATCAGTTAAGCAATTAGTGTTTGCACATGTGAAGAGTGTGTGTGTGACCTGGTGAATAAGTGTAGCATTTTGAATGGTTGTGTTTGGAAAAGGAAAGCAAGTCACTTCCTGTTAGATTTTTGTGTTTTAGGTAGAGAATTGTGTGTAGTGTTTTGAAAAAAGTGTTTTATGCAATTGACAACTGAGTCAAAGGCTGAGAAATAGCTTATGGTTTTGGAGATTTGGTGTGTAGTTTTGCACTTTGAGTGAGAGGTTTCAAAAATCGTGTGACATGAAAAGATTTTGTGTGTAAGCAGTCGGAAAAAACTGTAAGAAGGAAAGAAATGCCACAAATAAACTTTGAACAAGGCACACCTGTTACAGTTTTTTCCAACTGCTTACACACAAAATCTTTTCATGTCACACGATTTTTGAAACCTCTCACTCAAAGTGCAAAACTACACACAAAATCTCCAAAACCATAAGCTATTTCTCAGCCTTTGACTCAGTTGTCAATTGCATAAAACACTTTTTTTCAAAAACACTACACACAATTCTCTACCTAAAACACAAAATCTAACAGGAAGTGACTTGCTTTCCTTTCCAAACACAACCAATCAAAATGCTACACTTATTCACCAGGTCAAACACACTCTCCTCGAATGTTCAAACACTAATTGCTTTACTGATCACTAACCAATCACTGCTTTACTGTAGTATAGAGACTGTTTTGAACAATGGATGCCAACAATGGACAGAGAGCAAGAGGAGTAGGAGGGAGAGGCAGGGGACAACAACGAGGACAAATTCAAAGATGAAGAGTTGGAGGAGGAGGAGGAGGAGGAGGAGGAAGAGGAAGAGGACGAGGGCAAAGAAGAGAAGGAAGGAGAGCCATCTCTGATGAGATTAGGGCAACACTTGTTGATCATGTGATCAACCACGGTTTGACCATGAGAGAGGCTGGACTGAGAGTCCAGCCCAACTTGAGTCGATTTACAGTGGCGTCCATAATTCGAACCTTCAGAAATGAGAACAGGTATGCAACTATCTAATGACTATTTTAGCATTACAGTAATGTACTGTAAAATACGTATGACTGCATAGTATTGCATAAACATTTGTAACTCTAAGCCATCCATTTACTGCACTGCATTGAATGAATGAGGTTGGTTATCATGCTGTACTACATTTTTGTGTACATTGTTTACAGTTCCTATGCTGAACACATACTGTGTTTGAATTCTGTACAGAGTGGAAAGGCAAAGACATCATGGAGGACGAGGACGCTTGTTTACAGATGTACAAGAGACTGCAATTATAAATATGGTTTTGGCCAACAATGCAATTAGGATTTGAGAGATAAGAGAGCATATCTTGAATAATGACACCATATTTAACAACATCAATGCTGTAAGCCTGTCGACTATACAACACATCCTCCAATGGCACCAAGTGACGATGAAACAACTTTACAAGGTGCCATTTGAGAGAAACTCTGACAGAGTCAAGAATCTGCGACATGACTTTGTAGTGGTATGTATGCAACACTACTTCCAGTACTTCAGACATACCATATTTACTCATCTGTATATCCTTTTGTCTGTTACAGAGAGTATTGGAGATGGATGCCCATGTACATTTATTTATGTGGATGAGGTTGGCTTCAACCTCACCAAAACCAGGCGCCACGGAATAAATGTAATAGGACAGAGGGCAATTACCAATGTCCCTGGACAGCGTGGGGGTAATATAACTATGTGTGCTGCCATCACTCAAAACGGGGTCCTCCATCACAATGCCACACTGGGTCCGTACAAGACCGGCCATAGGCTCACTTTTCTGGATGCAATTTACACAATGCTTGTCCCTGATCCAGATCAGGAGCCTGCTAGATTTGTGGTTACATGGGACAATGTTAGTTTTCACCGGGCTGTTCTGGTCCAAAACTGGTTTGCCCCCCATCCACAATTTGTAGTTTTGTACCTACCCTCATATTCACCTTTTCTAAATCCCATAGAGGAATTCTTCTCAGCCTGGCGCTGGAAAGTGTATGATTGCCAACCCTATGCCCGCATGCCGCTTCTCCAGGCAATGGAGGACGCATGTGGGGACATAGAGGTTGCCTCTGTCCAAGGTTGGATACGCCATGCTAGGAGATACTTCCCTCGATGTTTGGCAAGAGAAAACTTATCTTGGGATGTGGACGAAGTATTGTGGCCAGACCCAGCCCGGAGAAGAGATGAAGCGTAGCTTAGCACTGGTGACTGCCCACCCCCCTACCAATTCCTGGACTGCCCCCCGGGACCCCCCACACACAATTGTGTTCTTTACTGTATTCTAAAGAATATACTTTTGGTTTACATATGTTTATGGTTTTGTTGTATGCTACTGTATACAACAGTAATGTTTGGCCTAATAAATATTTTCTGTTTCTACATTGCATTGGTGTTTACAGTGTACTTGTTACCCCTCTCAGCAGATTACTTTCACTGTAGAACATTGTATTGAAATGTATATATAAGCCTATGAAAGACCAAAGAGCTTTAGATTTAAAACAACAGTGTTTACATGATATATCCAAAAATTTACTATTATGAAAGTAGTGTTTGCCATTTGATGCAAATGCTTCATTCTGACATGTGTTTATGGCATTTTGAATGAAGTGTTACATTTTGAAGGAGATGTGAGGCATTTTGCATTTTGTGTGTGCAGTTTTGGGAATTGTGTGTAGAGTTTTGAAAAAAGGAGACATAGTTTTGAAAACGTGTGTAAGCAGTTGGAAAAAACTGTAATTGAAATGCATTCCAGGTCACTACCTCATGAAGCTGGTTGAGAGTTTGCCAAGAGTGTGCAAAGCTGTCATCAAGGCAAAGGGTGGCTACTTTTAAGAATCTGAAATATAAAATATATTTTGATTTGTTTAATACTTTTTGGGTTACTACATGATTCCATGTGTGACATTTCATAGTTTTGATGTCTTCACTATTATTCTACAATGTAGAAAATAGTAAAAATAAAGAAAAATCCTTGAATGAGTAGGTGTGTCCAGACTTTTGACTGGTACTGTATATTCTACTCTGCTCTAGTCAGTTGGCCAATGAGTTCCAATTCAATCGCATTTATTAACAATTGTTACAGACACAACTTACTCATCTTAACTCTTATCTAGGATGATCTTTACAGAACAGAGAATATTATTTAATGTTAAAAATAATAATACTATCTTGCCTTTCCAATGTTTTAGAATCCCTGATTCAGCTAAGAACTGTTTTAATTCTTAATGTGCATCAATCTGGTTTTAGATCTGAACATAGCAGGACAAAAAGCCTTGCATCTTGATTCCCTGGTGCCATTAGGGCAGTTTAGGACTCTGGTGTTCAATGAATTCATTGAGGCTTGCAGTCGTTTCGATTGATTATAGGGATTTATTTGTTGAGGTTGTAGTGTTGAGGTTGTGGTGTTGAGGTTGTGGTGTTGAGGTTGTGGTGTTGAGGTTGCGGTGTTGAGGTTGCGGTGTTGAGGTTGCGGTGTTGAGGTTGCACATTCGGAAAGTATTCAGACCCCTTGACCTTTTCCACATTTTGTTACATTACAGCCTTATTCTAAAATGGATTAAATAAAACATTTTCCTCATCAATCTACACACAATACCCCATAATACCAAAGCAAAAACAGGTTTTTAGACATTTTTGCAAATGTTTAAAAAATACAAAACAGAAATAACTTATTTACATAAGTATTCAGATCCTTTGCTATGAGACTCAAAATGGAGCTCAGGTGCATGCTGTTTCCATTGATCATCCTTGAGATGCTTCTACAACTTGATTGGAGCCCACTTGTGGTAAATTCAATTGATTGGACATGATTTGTAAAGGCACACACCTGTCTATATAAGGTCCCACCGTTGACAGTGCATGTCAGAGCAAAAACCAAGCCATGAGGTCGAAGGAATTGTACGTAGAACTCCGAGACAGGATTGTGTAGAGGCACAGATCTGGGGAAGGGTACCAAAAAATTTCTGCAGCATTGAAGGTCCCCAAGAACACAGTGGCCTCCATCATTCTTAAATGGAAAACATTTAGAACCACCAAGACTCTTCCTAGAGCTGGCCGCCTGACCAAACTGAGCAATCAGGGGTGAAGGGCCTTGATCAGGGCGGTGACCAAGAACCCGATGGTCACTCTGACAGAGCTCCCGAGTTCCTCTATGGAGATGGGAGAACCTTCTAGAAGGACAATCATCTCTGCAGCACTCCACCAATCAGGCGATTATTGTAGAGTGGCCAGACGGAAGCCACTCCTTAGTAAAAGGCACATGATGAAACCAAGATTGAATTCTTTGGCAAAGAAGAATGGGAGAGTCCCAATTGTTATTAGGTATAGTTAATGGTGTGGTCTAGCTGACTAGCATTAAGGGCTCTTCAACAACATGAGACCCGACTGACCTCAGGGAGATCTCTAGTTGAGTAGCATTAAAGGGGAATGGAAACACTAGTATTTAGAATGCCAGCTAACTAACTCTAAATCGCCATATTGGTATTGTTGCGTCACTGGCAGGAGTGAAAATGTTGCAACTCCCAGAAATTGCTGAATTTACCGAGTAGCTCCAAGTCTGAGAATGAGTTTATTGCAGAGAATGAAATAATGTTAGTTAGGGAGCCAATAAACCTACTGAAGCCATTTATGTTTGAGCCGATCGTTGCCCCAGATCAAAGAGTTTGTTCTCGTAGCATTAACAACACATATATGCCACCTGAAACACCTCAGCGAGAGGGTCGGTGTAACGGTGACACAAACTGGTGTGAGTCCGGATGCTTCCAGATAATGGCTTAAGAATATGAGTGTTTGTGTTGTAGAAAGATGGTGATGATACAGTTGGTGGCTGTATTACATCCAGTTAGAGGTTCCTGTCAGTCTGTCTGGATGGCGACGTATTTATTGGACGCGTCACTAATCCTTATGAAGGACTTCCTGGCAGAAGAGGTTACTCGACCAGTCAGCAGCCGATATGCCAGTTAAATAATTGCTTAAATTTAGCTTGATTATAAATTGTTTAAGGTTAATATCAGTAGTGGGTAGGTGCCTAATATATATAATCAGTATCCTATAATGATGTTACTCACCAGCGCTGTTGAGCGCGATAGTAACACATTTACCTTTTGATTAGATGACCGGAGTTCAAATCGCAGACAGCATCATGATTCATGAAATCTCATTCTAACCAATAATGGGGCATGCTCATTATAAATACATTGTGATTTAGTTTCGGTATTAGACTAACTTTTCTCATGATTTTGTTTGCAGAACATACAGGCTGTCAGTTTATCACCAGTTCACCCTACGGGCACCAGGGAGAATTGGACGTGGTGTACGGCGTCTCATCCCTGTGTGTGTTGTCTCTCCCGTAAGGCGTGCATACCCAGAAGCAAAGGCATTTACGTAGGGTTTGAGTTTGAATTAAACCAGTTCATTTAGTAAATCTAGCCTGCTGTAATTTTTTTCAAGACATAGACCTAATGCCTGCACCTTATGTAAACATAGTATTAGTTAGCTTGTCCACTAAAACAACAGGTTCAAGCGTAACCAGATAAACTTGCTTTGAAGATAAAACGACTTTCAACGCGCACTAACCCCGTGTCCCGTCGCTAGAGTAGTGACTTAGACTAGCTTTGGCTGCCACCTACTGGAAAGGAATGGTAACTACACTGGGCAGCTAGTTGTCAAAGTAGACTTTAATAATATATGCCATTTAGCAGATGCCTTTATCCAAAGCGAACTGGGTACATGGTAGTGGAAACAGATCATAGAAACAGGATTACAATTTTGTTATCATGGATGGTCGATAGTATATATTGGCTCGCACTGTGATGATTGTGATTCTGAGCTCTCAGGTTCATACAGCGAGTTATGGTCTTCACTGATCTCACTCTCCGTCAGCTCCATCTGTGGCGGTTTGGGGTAGGACTCGGTTCTATATTGATGGTTGTGTGCGCAATCTAGCTTGGCCCCGAGCTCTTTAGTGATGGTCTCGGTGGACCTCTTCTCCTCCACACCAGAGGAATACTCTGGTGGACCTCTTCTCCTCCACACCAGAGGAACTCTCTGGTGGACCTCTTCTCCTCCACACCAGAGGAACTCTCTGGTGGACCTCTTCTCCTCCACACCAGAGGAACACTCTGGTGGACCTCTTCTCCCTCCACACCAGAGGAACTCTCTGGTGGACCTCTTCTCCTCCACACCAGAGGAACACTCTGGTGGACCTCTTCTCCTCCACACCAGAGGAACACTCTGGTGGACCTCTTCTCCTCCACACCAGAGGAACACTCTGGTGGACCTCTTCTCCTCCACACCAGAGGAACTCTCTGGTGGACCTCTTCTCCTCCACACCAGAGGAACACTCTGGTGGACCTCTTCTCCTCCACACCAGAGGAACACTCTGGTGGACCTCTTGGTGGACCTCTTCTCCTCCACACCAGAGGAACTCTGGCACCCAGGGGTCAGTTTGGTATGCTGTTCTAACTGTTCTTTCCTGTTGGTAGAAATGTATTAAGGCATCTATTAGGCCGTAGTTATATTCAAGAATCCCCCCATATACTGTCCCCTGTCCCCAGTCTCCTCCAGGATGGAAACCTTTGCAGGGGATGAAGATGTAATCCTGAAAACAAATAAACGTTTTGTTAAGACAACTGAACCCAAATATATCAGTTGGCATTAACAAGCTACCTGTCTTGAATGCTTTGTCAACACACACACACACACACACACACACACACACACACACACACACACACACACACACACAGCAAATACAGGGACATTTATTTTTCTGCAAAAACAAATCTGTCAACAAAATGTAATATAGTACTTGACTATCTGAGGTGGAAGCAAGCTACAGTAACTCGAGCTGGCATGTCCTTCCTCTTCAGGACATGGAGACACTTCTTCAAAAGTTGTGGGTCCTTGGTAGCTTACCAAGGGATTTTTTTGGAGCCAATTCATACAGTCTGGTGGTATCCAGTTCATGTTTGAATTACTACTTGTTGTTGCCATCTTCATTGTCCGCACCTATCCTCACTGTCTTCGATTCACTCTCTGCGCGAAAACTCAATACCACAGACAATTTGATGATTGCTGCCAGTGACGCACTGGCATCTGTCGTTACTATGGCAATTTACAGTTTTTACCTATTGCTTACACACTTTTTGCAGAATTTGGCTCATTATGTCAAAACTTAACACACAAGCCAATCAGACATAGCACTTGGAGATTAACAACTCAGATATATGCCAAAATGAAACACTGCAATCAAAACTTAACACTCCTTTCTAAAAATGAAATTCTTGCAACAAAACCATACACACAAGCAACATTTGAATGACTCTTTCATATCAGCAGCAACACACTGATGGGCTTTATATAAAACACTGCAGTCTTTGTGTTTCAATTTTTATTGTCATTTTATTGTCATTGTCTTCTGTAAAACTCAAAAGTAGAATTTCTGCAGTAGTCAAACAGTATTTACAAAAAAGTTAACAAAAAAACAAACGTTCTTACAGAAATTCTTAACATCAAATTTAGCAACAAAACAAGTAAAAAAACTAAACAATTACTGGTTAAATTGCTATTGGGGGAAAAATGCAATGATCTGTCCTGTATTGTAGGGACCTAGAGTGGCATGATGATGCAGGACTCCTTGGACTTGCAGCACACAAGGTGATATTTCCCCCACGCTGCCCAGGGACATTTACAACAGCCCTTTGTCCAACTACGTTACGGCCCGACGCCTGGTTTTGGCCAGATTGAAGCCTGCCTCATCCACGTAGATGAACTCATGCGGCAGTTCGGCGGCATCAAACTCCAGAACTGTCTGTAACAGAAAATATTGAATAGTGTTACTGAAAACACATACAGTAACTACAATGTCTATATTTTCACACAAGTAGGGGCTGGGTTGGGTGAGTATAGACAAAAACTACAAGCTACAGGCAGGGCAGGTGGCAGCATAAACCCTCATTCCCACATCACAATATATAGTATGTAAAGTAAAGTGACACATACCTGCACATAATCATGGCGCAGATCCTTGACCCTGACACTGTTCCTCTCAAATGACACCCTGTACAGCTGCTTCATTCTGAAGTTATGTTTCTGTAGGATGCGACTTAGTGTAGAAATGCTGACCCTGTTGATATTGTTGAATTCATTTCCATTTGCAATTATGCGTTGTTGCAACTCACGAAGTCAGATTGCATTATTTTCTCGCACCATTTCAATGATGGCAAGCTCTTGTTGTTGAGTGAAGAGCCGTTCCCTTCCACCTTGAGGAGGTCGTCCAACCATTCTGTAGAAAATGCCACCACAAATGTCATTGGTTAGGTTATTTTTTAACATACTGTACTTTCAAACTGCACACAGTACTGCAACATATAATTAATATAATATAATTAATATAATATAATTAGTCATTTAGCAGACGCTCTTATCCAGAGCGACTTACATGAGCAATTAGGGTTAAGTGCCTTGCTCAAGGGCACATCGACAGATTTTTCACCTAGTCGGCTCGGGGGATTAGAACCAGCGACCTTTCGGTTACTGGCACAACGCTCTTAACCACTAAGCTACCTGCCCCACTAAGCTATTCCTTTACATATACAGTACTTCACAGCACTACCCATTTTTGTATAGTATAGTTAGTACAGTAATACTGTAATATGATACAGAATCATGTGACACATACAGTAGGTACAGTCTGGAGTAGAAACTTGAAGATATACCTGTTCTCCAGTCGGAATGTCCTTATTATCGATGCTACTGTGTAGCGACTGAGGTTAGGGTGGACTCTTTGCCCAGCCTCCCTCATGGACAGGCCATGATTTATCACATGGTCCACCAGAGTAGCCCTGATGTCATCTGATATACGTCTCCGCACTGGTCCTCGTCCTCTTCCACGTCCTCTTCCTCATCCGACTTCTCTCTCTCTTTGTCCTCCTCTTACTCTGACTCTCATTGCCTCCATGCTTGCAAAGTTCTAAAAATGGCTTACCTGAGGCCTATTTGTAGTGCTAAGGCTCAGACTGGCTGGTGTTCTGTTTTCTGTGCAAGTGTTTTCAGGTGTGTATGTAAGTGCATACAATTGCCAGATGAGTTATGCATTTTGAACAGAGTGTTTTCCCAATGATAACAGGTGATTTTGTTTTTTGAACAAAGTGTCTAATGTAAGAAAACGTGTGTAGTGTTTCGCAATAAGTGTGTTACAGAATTGCAAACAAAGTGCAAAGTTGACATTGTGTTTAAGCTATGGTTACACTGTGTTTAAGCTATGCTACAAGAAGTTTAGGTATTGAGGCTTTGGTCTAAGCATTCGGTTTTAGTGTGTAAGCAATGGGCAAAAACTGTAAAATGGCACTGACCATAGCTCAAATAAACCTAAATATAGAGATGTTTTTATGTTAAATACACATGTTTAGTATTAGTGGATTGAATACATCTCTTTGCTTTGATTTACTTCCTAAAATGTTTCCATTCCCCTTTAAGGGCCCTTCAACAACATGAGACCTGACTGATGTGTCCCAATGTTAGTTTTACTGCTAGGTAAACACACACACACACACTCACACTTGGTAGGTGGCTCAAAGTGCAGGTTGGGGTGCATTGACCGATAGTTTGGGTCCCACACACACACCACAACACACACACACACACACACACACACACACACACACACACACACACACACACACACACACACACACACACACACACACACACACACACACACACACACACACACACACACACACACACACACACACACACACACACACACACACACACACACACACACGGTAGGTGGCTCAAAGTGCAGGTTGGGGTGCATTGACCGATAGTTTGGGTCCCACACACACTAAGGGACTCGGTAGCTAACGCACTCTGGATTTCCATCCCCTAATATCTGTGGAATAGGGTGTGATGAAGGAGGCTGCGGAGCTGGGGTCCGTCCAGGGGTCTGTTGTCATAACTACAGAATATCATGACGACTTCAACAACACAGACACCAGCGACAACCTAGCCTTCTGGACCAAAGGTGTGTGTTGTGTGTGTAGTGTGTATGGTGTGTGATGTGTGTGTGGTTGTGTGTGTGGTGTGTATGGTGTGTATGGTGTGTGTGTAGTGTGTATGGTGTGTATGGTGTGTGTGTGGTGTGTATGGTGTGTGTGTGTGTATGTATATGGTGTGTATGGTTGTGTGTGTGGTGTGTGTGTGTTTGTGTATGGTGTGTGTGTGTGTGGTTGTGTGTGGTTGTGTGTGTAGTGTGTATGGTGTGTGTGTGTTTGTGTATGGTGTGTGTATGGTTGTGTGTGTGTGTTTGTGTATGGTGTGTGTATGGTGGTGTGTGAGAAGATCCAGTGCTTTAGACCAGTGCTTCCCAAACCTCTCCTTGGGGACACCAGACATTTCACAATTTAGATTTAGCCCTGAACTAGCTCACCTGATTAACCTATGCTAGAGTCTCTGAGGAGAGGACATTTTTGAGAACCAATGGGTTAGAGTCCCCAAGAGAGGAGAGGTTTGCGAACCACTGGGTTAGGGGCCCCAGGAGAGGAGAGGATTGAGAACCAGTAGGATAGAGTCCCTGAGAGAGGAGAGGTTTGAGAACCACTGGATTAGAGTCCCTGAGGAGAGGATAGGTTTCAGAACCACTGGGTTAGAGTCCCCAGGAGAGGAGAGGTATGAGAACCACTGGGTTAGAGTCGCCAGGAGAGGAGAGGTTTGAGAACCACTGGGTTCGAGGCACCAGGAGAGGAGAGATTTGATAGCCACTTGGTTAGATTTCCTGATGAGAGGTTTGAGAACGACTGGATTAAAGTCCCTGAGGAAAGGAGATGTTTGAGAACCACTGGGTTAGAGTTAATGAGGAGAGGAGAGTTTTGAGAACCACAGGCTTAGAGTCCCCAGTAGAGGAGAGGTTTGAGAACCACTGTGTTAGAGTCTCCGAGGAGAGGAGAGGTTTGACAACCATTGGTTTAGAGTCCCCAGGACAGGAGATGTTTGATAACCACTGGATTAGTGTACCCAGGAGAGGAGTGGCTTGAGAACCGCTTGGTTAGAGTCCCAAGGATGGGAGATGTTTGAGAACAACTAGGTTAGAATTCCTGCGCAGATGAGAGGTTTGAGAACCACTGGGTTAGAGTTCCTTGGAGACGAGTGGTTTGAGAGCCACTGGGTTAAAGTCCCGAGGATAGGAGATGTTTGAGAACAACTGGCTTAGAGTCCCTGAGGAGAGGAAAGGTTTGACAACCACTTGGTTAGAGTCCCCAGGAGAGGAGAGGTTTGAGAACCACTGGGTTAGAGTCCCTGAGGTGAGGAGAGGTTTGAGTACCACTGGGTTAGGGGCCCCAGAAGAGGAGTGGTTTGAGAACCACCGGGTTAAAGTCCTGAGGATAGGAGATGTTTGAGAACCACTGGGTTAGAGTCCCCAGGATAGGAGATGTTTGACAACCACTGGGTTAGAGTTCCTTGGAGACGAGTGGTTTGAGAACCACTGGGTTAAAGTCCCGAGGATAGGAGATGTTTGACAACCACTGGGTTAGAGTTCCTTGGAGACGAGTGGTTTGAGAACCACTGGGTTAAAGTCCAGAGGATAGGAGATGTTTGAGAACAACTGGGTTAGGGTCCCTGAGGAGAGGAAAGGTTTGACAACCACTTGGTTAGAGTCCCCAGGAGAGGAGAGGTTTGAGAACCACTGGGTTAGATTCCCTGAAGAGAGGAGAGGTTTGAGAACCACAGGATTAGAGTCCGTGAGGATAGGAGATGTTTAAAAATCATGAGGTTAGAGTCCCCAGGATAGAAGATGTTTGAGAACCACTGGGTTAGAGTCCCTGAGGAGATGAGAGGTTTGATAACCACGGGGTTAGAGTCCCCATTATAGGAGATTTTTGAGAACCACTAAGTTAGAATTCCCAGGAGAGGAGTGGTTTGAGAACCACTGGGTTAGAGTCATTGAGGAGGAGAGAGGTTTGAGAACCATTGGGTTAGAGTCCCAGGGTCAGGAGTGGTTTGGGAGCTACTGGGTTAGAGTCCCCATGTGAGGGGAGGTTTGAGAGCCAGTGGGTTAGAATCCCCAGATGAGGGGAGGTTTGATAACCTCTGGGCTAGAGTCCCTGAGGTGAGGAGAGTTTTGAGACCAACTGGGTTAGAGTCCCCAGAAGAGCAGAGGTTTGAGAATAGCTGGGTTAGAGTCCCCAGGTGATGAGAGTTTTGAGAATCATTGGGTAAGGTTCCCAAGGTCAGGTGAGGTTTGAGAACCACTGGGTTAGAGTGCCCAGGAGAGGAGAGGTTTGAGAAACATTGGGTTAGAGTCCCCAAGAGAGGAGAGGTTTGAGAACAAATGGGTTAGAGTCCTTGAGGTTTGAAGAGGTTTGAGAACCACTGGGTTAGTGTCCCCAGGAGAGAAGAGATTTGAGAACCACTTGTTTAGGGTCCCCAGGAGAGAAGAGATTTGAAAACCACTGGGTTAGGGTCCCCAGGAGAGAAGAGATTTGAAAACCACTGGGTTAGGGTCCCCAGGAGAGAAGAGATTTGAGAACCACTGGGTTAGGGTCCCCAGGAGAGAAGAGATTTGAGAACCACTGGGTTAGGGTCCCCAGGACAGGAGAGTTTTGAGAACCACTGGGTTAGGGTCCCCAGGACAGGAGAGTTTTGAGAACCACTTGGTTAGAGTCCTTGAGGTTTGAGAATCAATGGGTTAGAGTCCATGAGGTTTGAGAACCAATAGGTTAGAGTCCTTGAGGTTTGAGAACCAATGGGTTAGAGTCCTTGAGGTTTGAGAACCAATGGTTTAGAGTCCCCAGGAGAGGAGAGGTATGAGAACCACTGAGTTAGAGCATGGTGTAACAACAGGTCACACACAGTTAGTGAATTGTGCTGTCTGTACGGATAACTTACTAAACGAAGTGTGTGTGTGTGTGTGTGTGTGTGTTTGTGTAGAGCCGGAGCCGGAGCCCAGGTTAGGCCTAGTGCCCCGATCAGGCAGAGGGAGATGGATGTGGGCGGGACCTGTTCTGTCTGCTTTCTTCCTATTGGCTCTGATCATCTTTGTCTCCGTCAACAGTGAGTACACACGCTCACACACTCACACGCACACACGCTCACACGCTCACACGCTCACACGCTCACACGCTCACACGCTCACACGCTCACACGCTCACACGCTCACACGCACACACGCTCACCGCTCACACGCACACACGCTCACACGCTCACACGCTCACACGCTCACACGCCTCACACGCTCACACGCTCACACGCTCACACGCTCACACGCTCACACGCTCACACGCACATACGCTCACACGCTCACACGCTCACACGCTCACACGCACACACGCTCACACGCTCACACGCTCACACGCACACACGCTCACACGCACACACGTACACACGCTCACACGCTCACACGCTCACCCTATTTGGAGTAACCCATGCTCTCCTGCGTGTGTAGATGTGAAGACAGACAGCAGGTTCTCATCAGTAGAAAAGACTGTTGCCAACCTGAGTTCTGCTGTTCAGACGGTCATCACAGCTCTACAACACAGCAAGGCCTCAGGTACACACATACCACACACACACCACGTACACATTCCACGCACACACACACACACCACTCACACACACACACGCACACCTACACACACACACACCATACACTCACACGAACACACACATACACACATTGTATCTCTCTATGTCTCCAGAGGCGGACTTGCAGAAGGAGATCGGAAGGCAGAAGTTCACCATGGAAATGACTGAACAAAAGCTGGACTCAGGTCCGTCTGCTAATCATTCCCCCTTCAAACTGAACTATCACAACATTGGTTCCACATTAACAATATGCACAATGATACAGTACATCATATGACATTTATTTGTACTATCTGTGTGTGCGTGTGTGTTACAGTGTCTGAGTTGGTGAAGGGGTTGGATCAGTTGGAGTCTCTTCGTTCTGCTGTAGCCGGCATTAAGTGTTCCTTAGACAGAGTCCTGCACAATGGTACGCACACGAACACACACACACACACACACACACACACACACACAACAACAATCAAATGACACACTATGATGACAGACTGTATAAGTTACCATGAATTAAAACAATATGAACACTATCAAGAGTCCAAACACTGAACCCTGAGGAATATCTAATTGAAGAGGACTGGTTGGATCTATGTACAGTTGAAGTCGGAAGTTTACATACACTTAGGCTGGAGTCTTTAAAACTCGTTTTTCTACCACTCCACAAATTTCTTGTTAACAAACTCGTTTTGGCAAGTTGGTTAGGACATCTACTTTGTGCATGACACAAGTCATTTTTCCAACAATTGTTTACAGACATTATTTCACATATAATTCACTTGAATTCAAGATGGCGTAGCAGTGCGGTCGTGTTCTTTGTTGTGTGTCCGTGTAAATAGCAGTTTTCTTTTCTTTTTTTTTTCTTTTCGTATTTATTTCCCTATCACACTATTCATCCTTCTACAAAATATACTTTCCTGCAACCCGCCTCACTCAATGTGGAACGGATTCTATTATTGACTTACCTTTTATCTAGAATCTCCAGTTGAAACTAGCTAGCCAGCTAACTAGCTACTTGCTATTAGCCACCGTTAGCGGTTTTCACCCAGAACATCGGATTTTCTGCCGGAATAACTGAATCACTGGACATTAACACCGGATCGCAACTAGCTAGAAGCAACTGGATGGATGTTGCTGTTGGCTAATCACCACTGCCCCCGAAGCAAGCACCAGTTAGCCTCGAGCCAGGCCCATATCCCGGCTATCTACTTCTCTGTCTACCGGACAGGAGTAGCCAGCTAACTAGCTACTTGCTATTAGCCACCGTTAGCGGTTTTTTCACCATTGTCCGTGGCCTGCACTACCTACCAGCCAGCTCTAGCCTGGACTATTATCGACCAGTCTGCACTGTCTGCACAGCGCCGCTTATCGACCCAGAACATATCGGGTTTTTCTGCCGGGAATCACTGAATCACTGGACCTTTAATACTGGATCATCTGAACTAGCTAGCTGCAACCAAATGGATGTAGTTGTTGGCTAATCAGCCCTGAGCTAGCCTCGAGCCAGGCCCATCTCCCGGCTATCTACCTCTCTGTCAACCGGACGGGACCTCCTAGTGTTGACATGGAGCCCCGCCGATCCAACACGACTGGTCTGCCGACGAAATCGTCTGATGTGGTTTCAACAGGCTTCCCGTTATGGCGTTGACCATGAAGGTCCATCTGCTAGCCCCGGCCCGCTAGCACACACAAGCGTGGGGCCTCTTGCTCGCCAGTGCTGTAGAAGCCTCCGAACTACCTCCGAACTCTCCTATTGCTGTTCACCGGACCTTATGATAACTCAGCTATACAGCTGATGCCTGCTGGACTGTTCCTTTATACGGTACCGCATCCTGTTCATGTTTAGCCTCAGCCCAAACTTTTTCGCCATTACCAGCCGTTGTCTTAGCTCTCTCGAATAACACCTGTGATAGCTTTATGCCTCTCTCCCATGTCAATAGGCCTTGCTTATTGCTGTTTCGGTTATTTCTTATTGTACTATTTCACTGTAGATCCCCCAGCCCAGCTCAACCTGCCTTAGATAGCTCCTTTGTCCCACCCCCTATACACGCAGAGACCGACTCAATTGGTGCCTCCAGTGATACCATCTCTTTCATTGTTACCCAACGCTTAGGTTTACCTCCACTGTATTCATATCCTTCCATATCCTTGTCTGTACATAATGCCCTGAATCTATTCTACAACGCCCGGAAATCTGCCCCTTTTTTTCTCTGTACCCAACGCACTAGAAGACCAATACTTAAAGCCTTTAGCTGTATCCTTATTCTACTCCTCCTCTGTTCCTCTGGTGATGTAGAGGTTAACCCAGGCCCTGTAGCCCCCAGTATCACTCCTACTCCCCAGGCATTTTCATTTGTTGAATTCTGTAACCGTAAAAGCCTTGGTTTCTTGCACGTTAACATCTGAAGCCTCCTCCCTAAGTTTGAGTTATTCACTGCGTTAGCACACTCCACCAACCCTGATGTTCTAGCAGTGTCTGAATCCTGGTTTAGGAAGGCCACCAACAATTCAGAAATGTCCATCCCCAACTACAACAATTTCCGTCTCGATAGAACCACCAAAGGGGGTGGGGTTGCAATCTACTGTAGAGATAGCCTGCAGAGCTCTATCATACTATCCAGGTCTGTGCCCAAACAGTTTGAGCTTCTACTTCTAAAAATCCACCTTTCCAGAAATAAGTCTCTCACTGTTGCCGCTTGCTACAGACCCCCTTCAGCCCCGAGCTGTGCCCTGGACACCATATGTGAACTGATTGCCCCCCATCTATCCTCAGAGCTTGTACTGCTTGGTGACCTAAACTGGGATATGCTTAACACCCCGGCCAACCTACAATCTAAACTAGATGCCCTCAATCTCACACAAATTATCAACGAACCTACCAAGTACAACCCTAAATCTGTAAACATGGGCACCCTCATAGATATCATCCTGAAAAATGTACCCTCTAAATACACCTCCGCTGTCTTCAACCAGGATCTCAGCGATCACTGCCTCATTGCCTGCGTCCGTAACGGGTCCGCGGTCAAACAACCACCCCTCATCACTGTCAAACTCTCCCTAAAACACTTTAGCGAGCAGGCCTTTCTAATTGACCTGGCCCAGGTATCCTGGATGGATATTGACCTCATTCCGTCAGTAGAGGATGCCTGGTTGTTCTTTAAAAGTGCTTTCCTCTCAATCTTAAATAAGCATGCCCCATTCACAAAATTCAGAACTAAGAACAGATATAGCCCCTGGTTCTCCTCAGACTTGACTGCCCTTGACCAGCACAAAAACATCCTGTGGTGTACTGCATTAGCATCGAACAGCCCCCACGATATGCAACTTTTCAGGGAAGTCAGGAACCAATATACACAATCAGTTAGGAAAGCAAAGGCTAGCTTTTTCAAACAGAAATTTGCATCCTGTTGCACTAACTCCCAAAAGTTTTGGGACACTGTAAAGTCCATGGAAAATAATAGCACCTCCTCCCAACTGCCCACTGCACTGAGGCTAGGAAACACTGTCACCACCGATTAATCAACAATAATCGAGAATTTCAACAAGCATTTTGCTACGGCTGGCCATGCTTTCCACCTGGCTATCACTACCCCGGCCACCAACTCTTCACCCTACACTGCAACTTGCCCATGCCCCCCGCCACACAAATTCAGACAGCTGATATTCTGAAAGGGTTAAAAAATCTGGACCCCTACAAATCCGCTGGGCTAGACAATCTGGACCCTTTCTTTCTAAAATTAGCTGCCGAAATGGTCAAAACCCCTATTACTAGCCTGTTCAACCTCTCTTTCATAACGTCCCCGAGATCCCCAGAGATTGAAAGCTGCCGCGGTCATCCCCCTCTTCAAAGGGGGTGACATTCTAGATCCAAACTGTTACAGACCTATATCCATCCTGCCCTGCCTTTCGAATGTATTTGAAAGCCAAGTTAACAAACAGATCACCGACCATTTCGAATCCGTACCTTCTCCGCTATGCAATCCGGTTTCCGAGCTGGTCATGGGTGCACCTCTGCCACGCTCATGGTCCTAAACGATATTATAACCGCGATCGATAAAAGACAGTACTGCGCAGCAGTCTTCATCGACCTGGCCAAGGCTTTCGACTCTGTCAACCACCGCATTCTTATTCGCAGACTAAATAGCCTTGGTTTCTCTAATGACTGCCTCGCCTGGTTCACCAACTACTTCTCAGATAGAGTTCAATGTGTAAAATCGGAGGGCCTGTTGTCTGGACCTCTGGCTGTCTCTATGGGGTGCCACAGGGTTCAATTCTCGGGATGAATCTATTCTCTGTGTATATCAATGATGTCGCTCTTGCTGCTGGTGACACTCAGATCCACCTCTATGCGGACGACACCATTTTGTATACATCTGGCCCTTCATTGGACACTGTGTTAACGAACCTTCAAACGAGCTTCAATGCCATACAACACTCCTTCCGTAGCCTCCAACTGCTCTTAAACACTAGTAAAACTAAATGCATGCTCTTCAACCTAACGTTGCTTGCACCCGCCCACCCGACTAGAATCACTACTCTCTGTCGGGTCTGACCTAGAATATGTGGTACCTAGGTGTCTGGTTAGACTGTAAACTCTCCTTCCAGACTTACATTAAGCATCTCCAATCCAAAGTTAGATCTAGAATCAGCTTCCTATTTCAGCAACAAAGCCTCCTTCACTCATGCTGCCAAACATGCCCTCGTAAAACTGACTATCCTACTGATCCTTGACTTCGCGATGTCATTTACAAAATAGCCTCCAACACTCTACTCAGCACATTTGGATGTAGTCTATCACAGTGCCATCCATTTTGTCACCAAAGCCCCATATACTACCCACCACTGTGACCTGTACGCTCTTGTTGGCTGGTCCTCACTACATATTCGGTCCGCCAAACCCACTGGCTCCAGGCCATCTATAAATCACTGCTAGGCAAATCCCCGTCTTATCTTAGCTCACTGGTCACCATAGCAACACCCACCCGTAGTCTGCGCTCCAGACCTCAGAAAAATAATTGTAGACCTCCACAAGTCTGGTTCATCCTTGGGAGCAATTTCCAAATGCCTGAAGGTACCACGTTCATCTGTACAAACAATAGTACACAAGTATAAACACCATGGGACCACGCAGCTGTCATACCGCTCAGGAAGGAGACATGTTCTGTCTCCTAGAGATGAACGTACTTTGGTGCGAAAAGTGCAAATCAATGCCTGAACAACAGCAAAGGACCTTGTGAAGATGCTGAAGGAAACAGGTACAAATGTATCTATATCCACAGTAAAACGTGTCCTATATCGACATAACCTGAAAGGCCACTCAGCAAGGAAGAAGCCACTGCTCCAAAACTACCATAAAAAGCCAGACTACGGTTTGCAACTGCACATGGGGACAAAGATCGTACTTTATGGTCTGGTCTGGTCTGATGAAACAAAAATAGAACTGTTTGGCCATAATGACCATCGTTATGTTTGGAGGAATAAGGGGGGACTTGGAAGCCGAAGAACACCATCCCAACCGTGAAGCACGGGGGTGGCAGCATCATGCTGTGGGGGTGCTTTGCTGCAGGAGGGACTGGTGCACTTCACAAAATAGATGGCATCATGAGGAAGGAAAATTATGTGGATATATTGAAGCAACATCTCAAGACATCAGTCAGGAAGTTAAAGCTTGGTCGCAAATGGGTCTTCCAAATGGACAATGACCCCAAGCATACTTCCAAAATTGTGGCAAAATGGCTTAAGGACAACAAAGCCAAGGTATTGGAGTGGCCATCACAAAGCCTTGACCTCAATCCAATAGAACATTTGTGGGCAGAACTGAAAAAGCGTGTGCGAGCAAGGAGGCCTACAAACCTGACTCAGTTACACAACCTCTGTCAGGAGGAATGGGTCAAAATTCACCCAACTTATTGTGGGAAGCTTGCGGAAGGCTACCTGAAAAGTTTGACTCAAGTTAAACAATTTAAAGGCAATGCTACCAAAAACTAATTGAGTGTATGTAAACTTCTGACCCACTGGGAATGTGATGAAAGAAATAAAAGCTGAAATAAATAATTCTCTCTACTATTATTCTGACATTTCACATTCTTAAAATAAAGTGGTGATCCTAACTGACCTAAGACAGGGAATATTTACTAGGATTATATGTCAGGAATTGTGAAAAACTGAGTTTAAATGAATTTGGCTAATTTGGTAAACTTCTAACTTCAACTGTATGTATGTGGTGTGTCAATGTAAATGTGGGTCAATGTGAATGTGTGTCTATGTGAATGTGTGTCTATGTGAATGTGTGTCAATGTGAATGTGTGTCAATGTGAATGTGTGTCAATGTGAATGTGTGTCGTTGTGAATGTGTGTCGTTGTGAATGTGTGTCGTTGTGAATGTGTGTCGTTGTGAATGTGTGTCTATGAATGTGTGTCTATGAATGTGTTTATATGTGTGTCTATGAATGTGTGTCTATGTGAATGTGTGTCTATGTGAATGTGTGTCGTTGTGAATGTGTGTCGTTGTGAATTTGTGTCGTTGTGAATGTGTGTCGTTGTGAATGTGTGTCTATGAATGTGTGTCTATGAATGTGTGTCTATGTGAATGTGGGTCAATGTGAATGTGTGTTGTTGTGAATGTGTGTCGTTGTGAATGTGTGTCGTTGTGAATGTGTGTCGTTGTGAATGTGTCTATGTGAATGTGTGTCTATGAATGTGTGTCTATGTGAATGTGTGTCTATGAATGTGTGTCAATGTGAATGTGTGTCGTTGTGAATGTGTGTCGTTGTGAATGTGTGTCGTTGTGAATGTGTGTCGTTGTGAATGTGTGTCGTTGTGAATGTGTGTCGTTGTGAGAATATGTGTCTATGTGAATGTGTGTCGTTGTGAATGTGTGTCGTTGTGAATGTGTGTCGTTGTGAGAATGTGTGTCTATATGAATGTGTGTCTATGTGAATGTGTGTCTATGTGAATGTGTGTCGTTGTGAATGTGTGGCTATGTGAATGTGTGTCTATGTGAATGTGTGTCGATGTGAATGTGTGTCGATGTGAATGTGTGTCGTTGTGAATGTGTGTCTATGAATGTGTGTCGTTGTGAATGTGTGTCGTTGTGAATGTGTGTCTATGAATGTGTGTCTATGTGAATGTGTGTCGTTGTGAATGTGTGTCGTTGTGAATGTGTGTAGACACAGTGTCAAGGTGCTGTCCACTAGGCTGGGTTGTTTCTGGTTCCTCGTCCTGCTACTTCTTCTCATCTGACGGGTTGCCATGGAACCAGGCTAGAGACTACTGCTCCAACTACAACGCCAAGCTGGCTGTACTGAAGACTCAACAGGACTGGGTAAGACACACACACACGTAGGCATGAACACACACAACATATGCACACATGTCCTAACTCTGTGTATGTGTGACACCAGGACTTTGTAACAGGCAGTACCAAGCCGCTGTTCTACTGGGTTGGACTGTCAGATGAGAGGACAGGACACTGGGAGTGGGTGGATGGAACACCTTACATCATGGACCGCAGGTACCAACACCACTGTGGGTTCTGATAACTTGTGTGTGTTCTGATAACATGTGTGTGTTCTGATAACATGTGTGTGTTCTGATAACATGTGTGTTCTGATAACATGTGTGTGTTCTGATAACATGTGTGTGTTCTGATAACATGTGTGTGTGTGTGTTCTGATAACATGTGTGTGTTCTGATAACATCTGTGTGTTCTGATAACATGTGTGTGTTCTGATAACATGTGTGTGTTCTGATAACATGTGTGTTCTGATAACATGTGTGTGTGTGTGTTCTGATAACATGTGTGTGTTCTGATAACATCTGTGTGTTCTGATAACATGTGTGTGTTCTGATAACATGTGTGTTCTGATAACATGTGTGTGTGTGTTCTGATAACATGTGTGTGTTCTGATAACATCTGTGTGTTCTGATAACATATGTGTGTTCTGATAACATGTGTGTGTTCTGATAACATGTGTGTGTGTGTGTTCTGATAACATGTGTGTGTTCTGATAACATGTGCGTGTTCTGATAACATGTGTGTGTGTGTGTGTTCTCGATAACATGTGTGTGTTCTCGATAACATCTGTGTGTTCTGATAACATGTGTGTGTTCTGATAACATGTGTGTTCTGATAACACACACACATCCGTCCCACCCAGACCATGTGTGTGTGTTCTGATAACATGTGTGTGTGTTCTGATAACATGTGTGTTCTGATAACATGTGTGTGTGTTCTGATAACATGTGTGTGTTCTGATAACATGTGTATTCTGATAACATGTGTGTGTGTGTGTGTTCTGATGACGTGTGTGTGTTCTGATAACATGTGTGTGTGTTCTGATAACATGTGTGTTCTGATAACATGTGTGTGTGTGTGTGTTCTGATAACATGTGTGTGTGTTCTGATAACATGTGTGTGTTCTGATAACATGTGTGTGTGTTGTGATAACATGTGTGTGTTCTGATAACATGTGTGTTCTGATAACATGTGTGTGTGTTCTGATAACACGTGTTTTCTGATCACATGTGTGTATGTTCTGATAACATGTGTGTTCTGATAACATGTGTGTGTGTTCTGATAACATGAGTGTGTATTCTGATAACGTGTGTTCTGATAACATGTGTGTGTATTCTGATAACATGTGTGTGTGTTCTGATAACATGTATGTTCTGATAACATGTGTGTTTATTCTGATAACATGTGTGTATGTTCTGATAACATGTGTGTTCTGATAACATGTGTGTGTGTTCTGATAACATGAGTGTGTGTTCTGATAACATGAGTGTGTGTTCTGATAACATGTGTGTGTGTTCTGATAACATGTGTTTGTGTTCTGATAACATGTGTCTGTTCTGATAACATGTGTATGTGTTGTGATAACATGTGTGTGTTGTGATAACGTGTGTGTTCTGATAACATGTGTGTGTTCTGATAACATGTGTGTGTGTTTGATAACTCTTCATGGTGTGTTTTGTACCCATAAGTGTCCATGTATCTGTGATCTTGAAATGTTTGAATCCTTCTTAACTGAAATGTGATTTGTGGTAAGGTGTGTGTGTCTGTGCCTGTGTTTGTTCTGACCATTTGTGTATGTGTATATGGTGTGTATGTGTGTGTGTGTGTGTGTGTGTGTATGGTGTGAATGTGTGTGTGTGTGTGTGTATGCATGTTGTGTGTGTTTAGCCAGTGGAAGCCGGGCCAGCCTGATAACTGGGAAGGTCATGGTCTGGGTGGGACGGAGGACTGTGCTATGATACACGCCAACGGACAGCTGAACGATGATCACTGTTCCCGTAGTTACCGCTACGTCTGTCAGGGACACACACTGATACACACATAGCTCACACACTGATACACACACACTGCTACACACACACACTGATACATTCACACTGATACACACACACTGATACACACACACACACTGCTACACACACACACTGATACATTCACACTGATACACACACACTGATACACACACACTGATACACACACACACACTGATACACACACACACTGATACACACACACATTGATACACACACAAACACACTGATACACACACACACTGATACACACATAACTCACACACTGATACACACACACACACTGATACACACACACACACACTGATACACACACACACTGATACACACACACACTAATACACACACAATGATACACACACAATGATACACACACACAATGATACACACACACAATGATACACACACACACACACACACTGATACACACACTGATACATACACACTCACACACTGATACACACACTGATACACACACACAATGATACACACACACACAATGATACACACACACAATGATACACACACTGATACACACACACTGATACACACTGATACACACACAATGATACACACTGATACACACACACACACACTGATACACACTGATACACACACAATGATACACACTGATACACACACACACTGATACACACACTGATACACACACACACTGCTACACACACACACTGATTCATTCACACTGATACACACACACTGATACACACACACTGATACACACACACACACTGATACACACACACATTGATACACACAAACACACTGATACACACACACACTGATACACACATAACTCACACACTGATACACACACACACACTGATACACACACACACTGATACACACACACACTGATACACACACACACTAATACACACACAATGATACACACACACAATGATACACACACACACACACACACACTGATACACACACTGATACATACACACTCACACACTGATACACACACTGATACACACACAATGATACACACACACAATGATACACACACACAATGATACACACACTGATACACACACACTGATACACACTGATACACACACAATGATACACACTGATACACACACACACACACTGATACACACTGATACACACACAATGATACACACTGATACACACACACACTGATACACACACTGATACACACTGATACACACACACACACTGATACACACACTGATACACACACTGATACACACACTGATACACACTGATACACACACTGATACACACACTGATACACACTGATACACACTGATACACACTGATACACACACTGATACACACTGATACACACACACACTGATACACACTGATACACACACACAATGGTACACACACTGATACACACACAATGATACACACACACACACACTGATACACACTGATACACACTGATACACACTGATACACACTGATACACACTGACACACACTGACACACACTGACACACACTGATACACACTGACACACACTGATACACACTGATACACACTGATACACACTGACACACACTGACACACACTGATACACACTGATACACACTGATACACACTGACACACACTGACACACACTGATACACACTGATACACACTGACACACACTGATACACACTGATACACACACTGATACACACTGATACACATACACACACACAAGCTCTCTCAGTCTCACTGTAGAATTTAGACTTTTATCCACGTTCTCCAAACGTTACATTTCAAAGTTGCTCCAAACTTGTCTGATGTTCTGATATTAAACCACTACAACACGTATCAACAAATGAGCAAATGACTTGTGACTTGTAACACAATAAAGACCACAGAGGACATTGAGGAGTGGATTCTGTTTTCTGGATTCTGTCTGTATTGTGTTCAGTTTTGTTTGTTCGGTTAGGGTTAGGGTTAGGGTTAGGGTTAGGGTTAGGGTTAGGGTTAGGGGTTAGGTACAGGGATAAAAACTCAATTGGACACCCTGTCCAATTCTGTATGTGGAGAAGGTAATGTCGGTGGGGGAGCTGGGGTTTGTTTTGCTGTACTCCTGGGAGGCAGTAGATGTCAATCGATGTGCTTTGAGAGGGCTAGGTGGATTTCAAAATTTGGTTATGTTTTTGCAAATAGGTACAGGGATAAAAACTCAATTGGACACCCCTGTCCAATTCTGTATGTGGAGAAGGTAATGTCGTGGGGAGCTGGGGTTTGTTTTGTTGTACTCCTGGGAGGCCGTAGATGTCCATTGATGTGCTTTGGAGGGGGCTAGGTGGATTTCAAAATTTTGTTATGTTTTTTACACATAGGTACAGGGATAAAAACTCAATTGGACACCCCTGTCCAATTCTGTATGTGGAGAAGGTAATGTGCGTGGGGGAGCTGGGGTTTTGTTTTGTTGTTCTCCTGGGGAGGCCGTAGATGTCCATCGATTTGGGCCTCAAGGTTGGGAAATCTTAGGCAAGGTGGAAACTCCATAGGGACACAATGTTAAAGGTGTCTGAGTAGATGGAGCTACTCGACGGGCCTGTAGCATGGATCTCAATGTATCCACTGAAGTTATAGTAAAACTTGTGCCTATATCTGGCTTTTCCCCAAACTACTGCCTTATTAAAGGCCTCCAGGTGAAAATCATGAAGTTCCTCTAAACCCAGAGCTATCACCATATCATAATGTTCCCATAATATACTCATGTTAACCTCCATCCACTGTGCAGTATTCTGCTTAACCTTCTCTAAAGTGTCTATAGTAGGTGAAGAGGGTTTAATAAAAGCAGATAGCTTAGCAACCTGTCTAAGCATCCCAGGGGGCAAGAACCCATAGTAACAGAGTTGGCCAAAATCTCTGAATGGTGTAGAGCCTGCAGTAACTAAAAAGTACTTTTTGGTAAGTACCAGATCTACAGGGGCCATAGGTCTATTACAGTTTTTTCCGACTGCTTACACACAAAAATCTTTTTCATGTCACACGATTTTTGGAAACCTCTCACTCAAAGTGCAAAACTACACCAAATCTCCAAAACCATAAGCTATTTCTCAGCCTTTGACTCAGTTGTCAATTGCATAAAACACTTTTTTCAAAACACTACACACAATTCTCTACCTAAAACACAAAAATCTAACAGGAAGTGACTTGCTTTCCTTTTCCAAACACAACCATTCAAAATGCTACACTTATTCACCAGGTCACACACACACTCTTCACATGTGCAAACACTAATTGCTTAACTGATCACTAACCAATCACTGCTTTACTGTAGTATAGGCCTATAAATAGGTCAAAGGTCAAATTACCTGTTTTGAACAATGGATGCCAACAATGGACAGAGAGCAAGAGGAGTAGGAGGGAGAGGCAGGGGACAACAACGAGGACAAATTCAAAGACGGAAGTGTTGGAAGAGGAGAAGGAGGAGGAAGAGGAAAATGAAGGAAGAGGAAGAGAAGAGAGGACGAGGGCAAAGAAGAGAAGGAAGGAGATTTATTTATGTGGATGAGGTTGGCTCCAACCTCACCAAAAACCAGGTGCCGCTGAAGAAATGTAAAAGGACAGAGGGGCAATTACCAATGTCCCTGGACAGCGTGGGGTAATATAACCATGTGTGCTCCATCACTCAAAACAGGGTCCTCCATCACAATGCCACACTGGGTCCGTACAAGACCGGCCATAGGCTCACTTTTCTGGATGCAATTTACACAATGCTTGTCCCTGATCCAGATCAGGAGCCTGCTAGATTTGTGGTTATATGGGGACAATGTTAGTTTTCACCGGGCTGTTCTGGTCCAAAACTGGTTTGCCACCCATCCACAATTTGTAGTTTTGTATCTACCCTCATATTCACCTTTTCTAAATCCCATAGAGGAATTCTTCTCAGCCTGGGCGCTGGAAAGTGTATGATTGCCAACCCTATGCCCGCATGCCGCTTCTCCAGGCAATGGAGGACGCATGTGGGGACATAGAGGTTGCCTCTGTCCAAGGTTGGATACGCCATGCTAGGAGATACTTCCCTCGATGTTTGGCAAGAGAAAACGTATCTTGTGATGTGGACAAAGTATTGTGGCCAGACCCAGCCCGGAGAAGAGATGAGCGTAGCTTAGCACTGGTGACTGCCCACCCCTACCAATTCCTGGACTGCCCCCGGGACCCCACACACAATTGTGTTCTTTACTGTATTCTAAAGAATATACTTTTGGTTTACATATGTTTATGGTTTTGTTGTGTGCTACTGTATACAACAGTAATGTTTGGCCTAATACATATTTTCTGTTTCTACATTGCATTGGTGTTTACAGTGTACTTGTTACCCCTCTCAGCAGATTACTTTCACTGTAGAACATTGTATTGAAATGTAGATATAAGCCTATGAAAGACCAAAAGAGCTTTAGATTTAGAACAACAGTGTTTACATGGAATATCCAAAAATGTACTA
Organism: Coregonus clupeaformis; assembly: GCF_020615455.1. NCBI lineage: Eukaryota > Metazoa > Chordata > Actinopteri > Salmoniformes > Salmonidae > Coregonus > Coregonus clupeaformis. Next base: position 19,227 of record NW_025535686.1, on the reverse strand, counting down.
TTATGAAAGATGTGTTTGCCATTTGATGCAAATGCTTCATTCTGACATGTGTTTACGGCATTTGAATGCAGTGTTACATTTGAAGGAGATGTGTGGCATTTTGCATTTGTGTGTGTGCAGTTTTGGGAATTGTGTAGAGTTTTGAAAAAAGGAGACATAGTTTTGAAAACGTGTGTAAGCAGTTGGAAAAAACTGTAATAATCTGTCTCTCCCTTATGTTCATGGTAAGGGCTGGGGTGCACTCACCCAAGTCAATATTCCGAGCCAAACTCCCATAGCGATTGTGGAGAGGGACAGACATATTGGCATCTGTTGTCTCTAAGGCTGATGGCTAAAAACAATGTAAACAGGTAAGGTAAGCATTTAAAGATCCCTATCTAAAACAAGCATAGAAAAAGAGGAAGGGTAGGGTAGGTTTTAAAAAAAAAGAGGTTTACATAAAACACACAATGATTAATGACCGGACTGGGAAGAGAACTAGAAACCACACTCAATCTAACAAACACTCACTTTTACAGGTGAACTCTCAAGGAGTAAACTCTCACTGCCATCTGGTGGATTTAGGATGTAATCATTTTCATTTAAAGACTACACAAAACCAAAAAACATCCACCATTAAAGGTATGGAACTGGAAGTGTTTGGTGGTTCTTCCTTTGTAGTTTCCACTTTGTTCCAATGGTAGTATAAAAACAATTTTGTATTTAGGAGGGGGCTAGGTGTATTTCAAAATGTGGTTATGTTTTTTGCACATAGGGTACAGGGATAAAAACTCAATTGGACACCCCTGTCCAATTCTGTATGTGGAGAAGGTAATGTCGTGGGGAGCTGGGGTTTGTTTTGTTGTTCTCCTGGGAGGCCTTAGATGTCCATCGATGTGCTTTGGAGGGGCTAGGTGGATTTCAAAACTTAGTCTCCGTCTGATGGATTCTGCTAAGTGTTTGGCTCTTTGGTTACTTAAAAAAAGTGCAACACAAACCTATTCCAGATGACTCAGGGGTATTGAAACGTGCTCCTAGATGGTTTTACAGGGCACTTTTTTTTTGCACCCCCTGTCCAATTCTGTATGTGGAGAAGGTAATGTGGTGGGGAGCTGGGGTTTGTTTTGTTGTACTCCTGGGAGGCCGTAGATGTCCATCGATTTGGGCCTCAAAGGTTGGGAAATCTTAGGCAAAGGTGGAAACTCCATAGGACACAATGTTAAAGGTGTCTGAGTAGATGGAGCTACCTCGACGGCCTGTAGCATGGATCTCAATGTATCCACTGAAGTTATAGTAAACTTGTGCCTATATCCGGCTTTTCCCCAAACTACTGCCTTATTAAAGGCCTCCAGGTGAAAATCATGAAGTTCCTCTAAACCCAGAGCTATCACCATATCATAATGTTCCCGTAATATACTCATATTAACCTTTTTTACAGAGGGTTGAATGTAGTGTTTCACAATCTGCAGGTTGGGTCAATCTAAACCATGTTTAGGGTCAATCTTACCACCTCCGGTTGCTCCAGGAAGCTTAAACTCAACACAGGTAATCCTTATAGTGGCCTGATGGGTTGACAAAGAAGACAGTTTGATATGGCAATCAAAACCCACATAGGCATCAATTTGAAGTTAGGGCAGCAGGCAATGTATTTCTATGGGGGGAAATGAGTGTGAATAAATGCACGCTGTTGTCACTGTTAAGGGTTAATTCCACATGGTCACGGGTAGGCTTGCACGGATCGGGAGGACCTTAGGAGCGTTCCTGTGGTTGAATTGTGTTTCTAGCCTCAACGGTTCTCTCACTGTGGCCCAAAAAGCATATAAATTGAGGTCAAGGCTTCATTTTTGGGCCTTTTTTTCTTGCACAGTCACTGCGGTTAGGGTTAGGGTTAGGGTACAGGGATAAAAACTCCATCGGACACCCCTTTCCAATTCTGTATGTGGAGAAGGTAATGTCGTGGGGAGCTGGGGTTTGTTTTGTTGTACTCCTGGGAGGCCATAGATGTCCATCGATGTGCTTTGGAGGGGGCTAGGTGGATTTCAAAATGTGGTTATGTTTTTTGCACATAGGGTACAGGGATAAAAACTCAATTGGACACCCCTGTCCAATTCTGTATGTGGAGAAGGTAATGTCGTGGGGAGCTGGGGTTTGTTTTGTTGTACTCCTGGTAGGCCGTAGATGTCAATCGATGTGCTTTGGAGGGGGGCTAGGGTTAGGGTTAGGGTACAGGGATAAAAACTCAATTGGACACCCCCTGTCCAATTCTGTATGTGGAGAAAGGTAATGTCGTGGGGAGCTGGGGTTTGTTTTGTTGTACTCCTGGTAGGCCGTAGATGTCAATCGATGTGCTTTGGAGGGGCTAGGGTTAGGGTTAGGGTACAGGGATAAAAACTCAATTGGACACCCCTGTCCAATTCTATATGTGGAGAAGGTAATGTCGTGGGGAGCTGGGGTTTGTTTTGTTGTTCTCCTGGGAGGCCTTAGATGTCCATCGATGTGCTTTGGAGGGGGCTAGGTGGATTTCAACATTTTGTTATGTTTTTTGCACATAGGTACAGGGATAAAAACTCAATTGGGACACCCCTGTCCAATTCTATATGTGGAGAAGGCAATGTCGTGGGAGCTGGGGTTTGTTTGTTGTTCTCCTGGGAGGCCTTAGATGTCCATCGATGTGCTTTGGAGGGGGCTAGGTGGATTTCAACATTTTGTTATGTTTTTAGGGTTAGGGTTTAGGGTTAGGGTTAGGGTTAGGGTTAGGGTTAGGGTTAGGGGTTAGGGTTGGGGTTAGGGTTAGGGTTAGGGTTAGGTTTAGAGAAAATTGCCCTTCAAGAGGACCAAATACACGGGCACATGTTCTCTAATTCTATTTCTCCTATTGATACATCATAGTCCTACAGGAAATTGGGAGATATACCCCAAAGAAAGATGTTATGGTTTATCCCTAAAAAAAGAACAGATAAGAGTAACCTTTTCCTCCAAGAGGATAATTGGGCTCTCATACTTTTGTTTCAGACTTGTGGGATTCCTGATATCCACTTTTTAAGTCCCAAGTTAGGGTTAAGGTTAGATTTGAGGCTTGAGTTCCAATTAAGGTTGGTATCGGGGTCAAGGTTCAGGGATTGAGGTGGGGTTAAGATTAGGATTGCGATTGGGGTTAGGATTAGAACTGAGGTTATTATCCGGATTGAGATTAGGTTTAGGATTAGGGTTAAGGTTAAAGCTAGGGTTGGGATTGCTCCAGTTTCAGGTAAGGTTAAGGTTAGGGTTCGAGCAAGGATCAGAGTTACAATCAAGGTTAGGGTTATAGTTAGGGTAAACCAAGAGGTTAGACTTAGGGTTCAAGTTAAGTTTAAAGCTTGCGTTAGGGTTAAGGTTATGATCAAGGTTAGGTTTAGGATGGAGGTTAAGGTTAGAGATAGGGTTGGGATAGGGTTAGGGGTTAGGGTTAGGGTTAGGGTTAGGGTTAGGGTTAGGTTTAGGTTTAAAGTTAGAGAAGGTTAAGGTTAGGTTTAGGATGGAGGTTAAGGTTAGAGATCAGGGTTGGGATAGGGTTAGGGTTTAGGGTTAGGGTTAGGAGTTAGGGTTAGGTTGGGTTAGGTTAGGAGTTAGGGGTTAGGGTTAGGTTTAAGAGGAAAATTGCCCTTCAAGAGGACCAAATACTACGGGCACATGTTCTCTAATTCTATTTCTCCTATTGATACATCATAGTCCTACAGAAATTGGGAGATATACCCCAAAGAAAGATGTTATGGTTTATCCCTAAAAAAGAACAGATAAGAGTAACCTTTTCCTCCAAGAGGATAATTGGGCTCTCATACTTTTGTTTCAGACTTGTGGGATTCCTGATATCCACTTTTTAAGTCCCAAGGGGTTGGGTTAAGGTTAGATTTGAGGCTTGAGTTCCAATTAAGGTTGGTATCGGGGTCAAGGTTCAGGGATTGAGGTGGGGTTAAGATTAGGATTGCGATTGGGGTTAGGATTAGAACTGAGGTTATTATCCGGATTGAGATTAGGTTTAGGATTAGGGTTAAGGTTAAAGCTAGGGTTGGGATTGCTCCAGTTTCAGGTAAGGTTAAGGTTAGGGTTCGAGCAAGGATCAGAGTTACAATCAAGGTTAGGGTTATAGTTAGGGTAAACCAAGAGGTTAGACTTAGGGTTCAAGTTAAGTTTAAAGCTTGCGTTAGGGGTTAAGGTTATGATCAAGGTTAGGTTTAGGATGGAGGTTAAGGTTAGAGATGGGGTTGGGATAGGGTTAGGGGTTAGGTTAGGGTTAGGGTTAGGGTTAGGTTTAGGTTTAAAGTTAGAGAAGGTTAAGGTTAGGGTTTAGGATGGAGGTTAAGGTTAGAGATAGGGTTGGGATAGGGTTAGGTTAGGGGTTGGGGGTTAGGGGTTAGGGTTAGAGTTAGGGTTAGGTTTAGGTTTAGGATTAGGTTTAAAGTTAGAGCTAGAATTGAAATTGCTCCGGTTAAAGTTAGGATTAAGGTTATAATCAAGGTTAAGGTTAAATTTTGGATTAGGGTTGGGGTTATAGTTAAAGTAAACTGGGGTTGGGATGGTTCAGGTTAGTGTTCAGGTCAGAGTTCGAAAAGTTTAGGTCTCTAATACTTTTCATTAAGGCCTTTAGGATTACAAGTACCCAATTTTTTTATCCAACACCGCTCCTGGATCTGTCTGTGTTTTAGCGACCACCCCTGGTTAGATTCCAACCCTGCTATTCTTAACTGAGCTACTGGATGAGATCTAAAGTGGATGTATAGTGTGCTTTTAACCGACTCCTTACTTATATGATAGAGATGTTGTTTGAGTCTGGCTTCCAAGGAGTTCCTAGTTTCTCCAATATACAGTTTTCCACATTGTAGACATTCAATTCCATATACAATGTTGGTGGTCTTCAATTGAAATCACCTCCCATACTGGAGCCCCTAGACCCGACCATTTATTCTGAATGTATTTAACTTGTCTAAAATGTGATCCACTCCGCCCCGGCTTCTCCCCTGAAACCAGAGTGTACCAGCACATCTTTCAAATTTTTATTTCGCCCGATATGCTGATATTACTCTGAACTGTTGGAGAATCTCCACCTCCTCCCTCGTCTGCTCAAAATGATCCTTCACTATGGAATTAAACCTCATAGAAGACTGTGAATATGTGGTGACAAATGGAATAATGCATCCATCATTACTAGTCCTCCCACATATGGGTTCCGTTACAGACATATTGTTCACCTCTGCTCTTATAGTGCGGAGGAAAGCGTTTTGAGTATCCTCTGGGTCTGAGAGCCTTAAAAAGAATTCCTACAGCCTCCTTGACATGTTTTTCCTGTGTACAAATCCTATTAAATCTAATAAGCTGCGACTTTATCAACCCCCTGTAGGTGTGTTTTGGATGAAAACTGGATTTATGTAAGAGGAATGGGTGTCCGTAGGTTTAAAATAAACCTTTGTTGCTAATCGCTTCAGGTTATCATTCCCCTCTACAAAGAATACCTCAGTGTCCAAAAATTCCTATTCGTTCCGGCTGAACATTGTGTTTAATCGTAATTGACGGATGATGTGTATTCAGAATCTTCACAAATTCCATAAAATCTGAAAGTGAATGTGTCCATAACCCAAATATATCATCTAGATACCGTAAATACAAAATTGGAAGCTTTATACATTTGGGGAAGACTGATTGTTCCCATTCTGCCATATAAATATTGGCATAGGACGGGGCAAACTTCTTCCCCATAGCTGTACCATGGATTTGAAGAAACCAATTAGAATTAAATTCAAAGTCATTTCTTGTTAAACTGAGTTCCAATAGTTGTAGTAAAGCCCCATCTGGTCTATCTAGGTCTGGATATTTATGGAAGATGTTTTTGATCGCTCTAAGACCCAACTTTGGTGTCAATGTTGGTATACAATGAGTCAATATCAATTGAAAAAAACACAGTTTCTTGAGGCACACTAATTTCTTTCAATTTTGTCACAAATTCATACGTGTCTTTAATGAAGCTTTGATGTTTCCGTGACAGAGGATTTATAAAATAATCTAAATACTCTGCTATTCTATACGATTCCGAGCCACAGTCCGATACATCGGCCTACCACATGGAACCTCAGAAGGAATGGTCCAAGTCTCAGGAGGTTTGTGGATTTTAGGCAACAAATAAAATTGTCTGGGCGTGGGGGTATCTGGTCCAAATAGGTAAAACATTTGTTTGTCTGTAATGTAATTATTCTCATAAAGTTCTCCTAAAATCTGCCTAATTTGTCTCTGGGTCTCCTGCTGCAATGAATGAGTCAATGGTCTATAATGTTTAGAATTACTCAATTGCCTTTTCGCCTCGATCAGATACTGTGTTTGATCCAAAATAACAATCTTTGATCCTTTATCCGCTGGTTTTATAACTATGTTGGAATTCTTACTTAAGGATTTTAAGGATTTACGTTCTTGTTTTGTAAGATTATCTTTCCCTGCCATATAAAACCTAAATGTACTAAAAGAGGTAGAGTCTCTTTGAATTAAAGTCTGCATCGTATTAGACACTCCCTCTAACTTAGGCTCCCAATGTGATGGACCAATAAATGGTATTTTTTTGGTTATCAGTATTATAATTAAAATGATCAAGTAATTTTAATTTTCTATGATAGGTATGCAGATCCCTCCTGAGCTCCATGCAATCTATCTTAGTGGGTGTCGGGATAAACATAAGACCCTTCTCCAGAAGTTGCTGTTCTGCCGCTGTAAGTCTAAAAGTAGTCGATAAGTTAAGTACATTAGAGTGCTGGGAGTAATACCAATACACTCTTCCCCTCTTAATAGTTTAACTGGTCTAGCCAGTGATTAAAAATGTTTACAGCTGTATCTGGTCTCCAATGTATTGGGTCGTCCTGCACTGTGTGAAATCTAAGTTTATTCAGATCCAATAGTTCCCTACAATTCTTCTGAATATACTTGTTCAATTGATTCAGTACCTCCTGCTTTTCCCATGGAAGCTCATCTGAAAAATGTATGATAGGAACATAAACCTGTGCATGAGGAAAAACTTCACCTGCTTTATTCAGTAGCTGTTGCAACTGCTTGACTGCAGTGGTATATCTGCTGGTTCAAGCCGTTAACAAGACCCACTGATAGAACAACCTTCTGTGTGTTTTGCTGTTTCTCCAACTTGCCTATCACTCCTGCAATATGTCTGAAGGTTGCTCCCGGAAAACTATCTATCTGTGTATTAGTGTCAGTGAAACTAGAAATACGCGCAAGGTTGGAATCCCCAATAAAGACCACGGGCTTTTTAATCTCAATACTCCAATCATTTATTTTCCTTTCAGTTCTCGAATGACATGTGGGATAAAAAGTTTCTCCTTTTCTACAGGTTCCAGTATTGGTTCTGTCCCAGGGCCCGTGTCTTTTCCATTTGCCATTGCTACCTTACCCTGATGGTCCTCTTGCTTTGAACCTGTCGTAGAATTGGATAAAAACCATGTCATCCATCAAAACAGCCACATTGTTCAATGGTAATTTTTGACCATTGCCGTTATTCACCGTCATCTCCAACGCCTCTACTGTTAAGAGTAAATTTGAGGCTCTCTACCTGGAAGGGTCAAGGCTGGGGCTTTAGGCTCCGGCCAAATTGTTTCTTGGTCGCTGAGTTTGGGGGATTCGGTATCCCCGTGCTCTTCCTGATTATTGGGGTAAGTCTGAAGCTAGTCCCGCCACTCTTTGCAGGACCTAATTCCCGAGGTGAGACAGGACAAGAGGGGAGATAGTTGGTTAGTAGGTGAGCTCGTCGAAGGAACCACTCTACAAAGGGAAGTAGACCCAACATGAACTTCTACCTGCACCTCCCTTCTCTGCATACCCCCATCCCCTGTGGTATTGCTGTTGATAGTCTGACTATGGTTTATCGATTTATCTACAGGATTACTGAAGGCCTGTTTATTCACCATATTGTCCCTTACCGAAGTATCACTCTGGCCCCTGGGATATTCCTGCATATTCCAAAGTCCCTGTGGCCTGGGCTCCCATTGAGACCCTACCAGTTGGTGACTTGCTGGTCACCGCAGCCGCATAACTGAATGGGCCTGATGAGAAGTTATCAGTTTAGTAGAGGCCGCGGGTCAATTGGTTTTTGCAACATGTTTTTTAAATGTACTTACTGACGATGATGTAAATTTGTGTTTATATCTTGCCTTTGCCCACATCACCGCTTTATCTAGAGCTTCTTGATTATAAGTTGGGCTATTCTGAATGCATAAGGCAATTACCCCATCATAATGCTCCCTCAGAATATCCATATTATTCTCCATCCACCTACTGGTATTAAGTTTTACCTTTGCCAGGGTCTGTTGGTTAGGCGAGAGGGTTTAATAAAGGCCGCCAATTTGTTCACCTGTCTTACCATCCCTGCTGGAAAAGAATGATTAACTGCAGAATGATCTAATATTTCTGAGTGATGAATTGCTTGTAGAGCCTTGAAATATCCCTTTGTGCAAGTATTATCTTGCAAAGAAGAAACATTCCTAATCTCTCCAGTAGACTCACCCTCATCATTTAAACTAACTAGAGCCTGGAAACTGGTTATGTAGTGGCACTGCCATGGTAAAGGTTCAAAACCAGGAACCCTTGCTGGAACTCCGCAACTGAAAGAAGGGATCATATAAAGGTTAAAATGCCCCCACAATATATAATTGGAACCAATCAACCCCCCAAAAAAATTATTATATATATACACACATACAAAAGACAAAAAGAAAAAATATATACACCCAAGACAAGAATTAGAAAGAATTAGCCCTATTTTAGATAAAAAACTCCAATGAAACAAAACCCAATGTAAAGAAAGGATAAGAGGTCAGCACTCACAACTCATTTACTCCAACAACAAAAATTGTCCGTTGCCAACTGGTGGTTACCCCAGATCCGTAGGAAATTACCACTTTAGGTTAGGTGTCACTCCATAAAAAACACACAAAGGTGAGAAAAAAAACCCCCACTCAGGTGGGAGAAAAACACTCCATTCAAAAGTGATCACTCCTTTATGGTTCAATTCTGATAGTAGTTCCACTTCAAGTCACTCCAAATGTTCAAATCTTCATGTGTACACACAGTGATTTTGGAGTACTCCACCAGAGAAATGGATATCTCACACGGAAAAGAGCTCTTCCACCAAGTCTCCAAAGGTCCATGTGCTTATCTTTGTTTGTAGGAAAAATGGTGTCCTTTTTAAAATAGTGAGATACAGTAATCCTCTTCTGATTCCACATTATCAAAACCTTTTTGGTTTCAAGGTAAAAAAGATAAAAGGAGTATTGTTTAAAATTTGGAAGAAAAAAATTCCTGACGTTTAGCACAATTCGTTGCTTCTTCAGAGGAAATAGACAGAAAATGAGAAGAGGCCAGCCCATATAGTATGAGAACGGTTGAGGGAGGGGTTTAAGCTACTAAGCCTGACCTTCCATTGGTGGACTATTATGTCCATCCTATACCCTCCAACACACCTGTCCTTAATTCTACAAATTTCCCATTGTTTTTTCACCTTCCTTGTATAAACCAATCTACACGAAGGGAAAAATGTGGTTTTTGTTATGACATCGTTCCCCACTACAAGAAGACCTCTAAAGAAATTCCAAATAAATGAATCAAAAGAAAACAGGGCCAAAACACATAAGACAAAAAAAAAAAAAAGAAAAAACAACTTTAATAAAACAAAAATAATTTACATATTAACAAGGTTCCAATTATAATATAAAAGTGCTCTGATATATGAGATTCAAGTTTCTCTGGGTAAAAGTATCTAATTAGGAGGAGGAGAACAGGGCTCTGGCGGGGTTTAGGTTTAAGAGAAAATTGCCCTTCAAGAGGACCAAATACACGGCACATGTTCTCTAATTCTATTTCTCCTATTGATACATCATAGTCCTACAGGAAATTGGGAGATATACCCCAAAGAAAGATGTTATGGTTTATCCCTAAAAAAGAACAGATAAGAGTAACCTTTTCCTCAAGAGGATAATTGGGCTCTCATACTTTTGTTTCAGACTTGTGGGATTCCTGATATCCACTTTTTAAGTCCCAGGGGGTTAGGGGTTAAGGTTAGATTTGAGGCTTGAGTTCCAATTAAGGTTGGTATCGGGGTCAAGGTTCAGGATTAGGTGTTGTTAAGATTAGGATTGCGATTGGGGTTAGGATTAGAACTGAGGTTATTATCCGGATTGAGATTAGGTTTAGGATTAGGGTTAAGGTTAAAGCTAGGGTTGGGATTGCTCCAGTTTCAGGTAAGGTTGGGTTAGGGTTAAAGGCAAGGATCAGAGTTACAATCAAGGTTAGGGTTATAGTTAGGGTAAACCAAGAGGTTAGACTTAGGGTTCAAGTTAAGTTTAAAGCTTGCGTTAGGGTTAAGGTTATGATCAAGGTTAGGTTTAGGATGGAGGTTAAGGTTAGAGATAGGGTTGGGATAGGGTTAGGGTTAGGGTTAGGGTTAGGGTTGGGGTTAGGGTTCGGTTTAGGTTTAAGTTAGAGAAGGGTTAAGGTTAGGTTTAGGATGGAGGTTAAGGTTAGGAGATAGGGTTGGGATAGGGTTAGGGTTAGGGTTAGAGTTAGGGTTAGGGTTTTAGGGTTTAGGGTTAGGGGTTAGGGTTAGGGTTAGGGTTAGAGGTTAGGTTTTAGAGAAAATTGCCCTTCAAGAGGACCAAATACACGGGCACATGTTCTCTAATTCTATTTCTCCTATTGATACATCATAGTCCTACAGAAGTTGGGAGATATACCCCAAAGAAAGATGTTATGGTTTATCCTAAAAAGAACAGATAGTAACCTTTTCCTCCAAGAGGTAATTGGGCTCCTCATACTTTTGTTTCAGACTTGAGGGATTCCTGATATCCACTTTTTAGTCCCAGAGGTTAGGGTTAGGGTTAGATTTAAGGCTTGAGTTCCAGTGGTTGGTATCGGGGTCAAGGGTTCAGGGATTGAGGTGGGGTTAGATTAGGATTGCGATTGGGGGTTAGGATTAGAACTGAGGTTATTATCGGATTGAGATTAGGTTTAGGATTAGGGTTAAGGTTAAAGCTAGTTGGTTACTCCCAGTTTCAGGTTAAGTTAAGGTTAGGTTCGAGCAAGATCAGAGTTACTATAAGGTTAGGGGTTATAGTTAGGGTAAACCAAGAGGTTAGACTTAGGGTTTAAGTTGTTTACAGCTTGGTTAGGGGTTAAGGTTATGGTTAGGTTTAGGGATGGAGGTTAAGGTTAGAGATAGGGTTGGATGGTTGGTTGTTGGTTAGTTTTTTGTTTTTATTAGAAAGGGTTATTGATTGATGTTAGTTTTTGTTTTTTGGTTTTGGTTTTTTTTGGTTTTTTAGTATTGTTAGTTATTGGTTGGGTTAGGTTAATTAGGTTGGTTGTTTTGTTGTTAGGGTTAGTTAGGATTGGTTGTTAGGTTGTTGTTTTTTGTTGGGTTAGGGTTTTTGGGTTTTAGTTGTTAGTTTTATTTTGTTAGTTAGGGGTTGGGTTAGGTTATTAGGGTTTTATTTTGGGTTAGGGTTGGGTTTTAGGTTAGGGTTTGTTGTTAGGGTTGTTGGGTTTTTTGGTTTTGGTTGGTTGGTTTTGGTTGGGTTGGGTTGGGTTTTTTAGGGTTTTTTGGTTGTTGGGTTGGGTTTTGGGTGTTGGTTGTTTTAGGTTTTAGGAGTTGTTGGGTTTTGTTAGTTGGGTTTTGGTTATTTTGGTTAGTTGTTAGGTTGTTGGTTGGTTAGTTGAGGTTGGAGTTGGTTGGTTGGTTAGGGTTAGGTTGTTGTTTTTGTTTTTTTTTTTTTTTGTTGTTTTGGTTAGGGTTAGTTGGTTGTTGGTGTTTGGGTTTTTTTGATTTGGTTTTTTTGTTTTAGGTTGTTGGAGTTAAGGTTGGGTTGGGTTGGGTTGGGTTGTTAGTTGAGTTGTTGGGTTATTATTGTTTTGTTGGGTTAGGGTTAGGGTTAGGGGTTAGTTTTAGGGTTGGTTTTTTGTTGGTTTTGGTTGTTGGTTTTTTTTTTTTTGGTTAGGGTTGGTTGGGTTAGTTGGGTTGGGTTGGGGTTGGGGTTAGGGTTGGGGGTTCGGTCAGGGATAACTCTTCGGACACCTGTCCAATTCTGTATGTGGAGAAAGCTAATGTCGTGAGCTGGTTTGTTTTGTTGTACTTCTGGAGCTAGATGTCCATTGATTGCTTTGTTATTTAAAATTTTGACATGTTTTTACACATACGGATAACTCAATTGGACCCCCTAATTCTTATGTGAGTATTAGGTAGGAGCTGTTTTGTTTTGTTTACTTCTGGAGCCGTAGATGTTCCATTGATGTCCTTTGGAGGCTAATGATTTCAATTTGTTATGTTTTTGCACATAGGAGTACAGGGATAAAAACTCCATCTACACCTTCCAATCTTTGTGGAGAAGTAATGTGTCTGTTTGTTTTTCTATACTCCTGGAACCCTAAATTCCATCATTTGCCTCAAAGGTTAAAATCTTAAGGCCATTCTAAAACTCCATAGGGCTCAATGTTAAAAGGTTCTAGTAGATGAGCTACTCGCGCCTGTAGCATGATCTCAATTACCCTGTATAATCTTGTCCTATATTTCTTTTCCCCAAACTACTGCCTAATTAAAGGCCTCCAGGTGAAAAATCTAAGTTCCATTCTAAACCCCGTCTCTCTCATTCATAATATTCCCTAATATCTCCTTCTTCCTTTTTTACAGGGGGGTTAATGTTGTTTTCACAAATCAGCAGAGTTGGGTCAATCTAAACCATGTTTAGGGTCAATCTTACCACCTCCGGTTGCTCCAGAGCTTAAACTCTAAACATAATCTATAGCTGGCCTGATGGTTGACAAAGAGACAGTTTAATCTATGCAATCAAAACCCACATGGCATCAATTTGAAGTTAGCACAGCAATGTATTTCTATGGGGGAAATGAGAGTGAATAAATACACTGTTGTCACTGTTAGGGTTAATTCCACATTCACTGCTATCTATTCTGTGTTTTTTTTCTAGCCTCACGTTCCTCTCCTTTAAGCCTATAAGAGGTGAGTCCAAGGCTTCAATTTGGGCCTTTCTTCTTTGCACAGTCACTAACGGTTATTATTTGGGTTTAGGGTTGTTAGGGTTAGGGTTGTTAGGGGTTAGGGTTAGTTAGGAGTTAGTTTCATTATACTCTCTCCACACCTGTCCATTCTGTATGTGAGAAGGATAATGTCTTGGGAGAGCTGGGTTTTTATTTTGTTGTACTTCTGGGAGGCGTAGATTCCAGTGATGTGCTTTGGAGGGGCTGGTGGATTTCAAAAAATTTTGTTATGTTTTTACACATAATACTCAATTGACACCCTGTCCATTCTGTATGGAAGTATCTTGGTTTGTTTTTTTGTACTTCTGGGAGGCCGTAGATGTCCATTGATGTGGTGCTTTGGAAGATGTGGATTTCATTAGTCTCCGTCTGATTTCTGCTAAGTGTGTTTGGCTCTTTGGTACTTAAAAAAAGTGCACACAAATATCCCAATACTCAGGGGGTATTGACGTGCTCCTGGATGGTTTTACGGGCCCTTCCAATTCTGTATGTGGAGAAGGTATGTGTAGTGGGGTTTTTTGCTGTACTCTGGAGCGTAGATGTCAATCGATGTGCTTTGGCACAGGGCTTTTCCAAATTTTGTTATGTTTTTTACCCATAGTACAGATAAACTTTCAATTGACACCCTGTCCAATTCTATTGAAGTAATGGTAGGGGGGCTGGGGTTTGTTTTGTTGTACTCTGGGAGGTTAGGTTAGTACAGGGATAAAACTCCATTACACCTTTTTATGTGAAGGTAATGTCGTGGGGGCTCAGGGTTTGTTTTGTTGTACTCCTTTGAGGTTGTGGTTTTTTGGTTAGGGTTGTTGTTTTATTTGGTTTTGGGTTGGTTGGTTGGTTTTTAGGGTTTAGGAGTTAGGTTGGGTTGGAGGTTAGGGTTTGGGGTTTGGGTTGGGTTAGGTTAGGGGGTTGGGTTAGGGTTGAGTTAGGGGTAGGTTTTTTGGGTTGTTTGGTTGGTTGGTTAGGTTGGGTTATTGATTGGGTTTTGGTTGTTGGTTAGGGTTTTAGTTGTTTTAGGTTGGGTTTAGGAGTTATTAGTTAGGTTAGTTAGGTTTAGGTTTAGGTTTAGGTTAGGGTTGAGTTAGGTTAGGGTTTTTTGGGTTGGGTTTTTTTTTTGTTTTAGGGTTTGGGTTAGGGTTAGGGTTAGGGTTAGGGTTGGGTTTTTTGGGTTGGGTTAGGTTGTTAGGGTTGGTTTAAAGAAAATTGCCCTTCAAGGACCAAATACACGGGCACATGTTCTCTAATTCTCTTTCTCTATTGATACATCATAGTCTACAGGAAATTGAATATACAAAAAAGTTTATAGTTTATCCCTAAAAAAAGAACAGATAAAGAGTAACCTTTTCCTCAAGGATAATTGGGCTCTCATACTTTTGTTTTCCAGACTTTGGGATTCCTGATATCCACTTTTTAAGTCCCAAGGGGGTTGGGTTAAGGTTAGATTTGAGGCTTGAGTTCCAATTAAGGGTTGATATCGGGGTCAAGGGTTCAGGGATTAGGTGGGAGTTAAGATTAGGATTGCGATTGGGGGTTAGGATTAGAACTGAGGTTATTATCGTTAGATTAGGTTAAGGATTAGGGTTAAGTTAAAGCTAGGGTTGGGATTGCTCCAGTTTCAGGGTAAGGTTAAGGTTAAGTTCGAGCAAGGATCAAAGTTACAATCAAGTTGGTTATGTTAGTAAACCAGAGGTTAGAGCTTAGGGTTCAAGTTAGATTTAAAGCTTGCGTTAGGAGTTAAGGTTATAATCAGATTGTTTTAGTTGGAGTTAGGGTTAGATGGTTGATGGGTTAGGGGTTGGTTGTTTTTGGGTTGGTTGTTATGGGGTTTTTTTTGTTTAGTTTTATTGTTTGGTTGTTAGGATTAGGGTTGGTTTAGGTTGAGTTGATTAGGGTTAGGGTTTTGTTGGGTTGTTGGTTTTTAGTTGTTAGTATTTTAGGTTAGTTGGGTTATTTTTTATTTTATTTTTTGTTGTTGTTAGTTGGTTTTGGGTTTTGTTTGATTTTTTTAGGGTTGTTGATTAACGGTTATTAATTAAATTAAAATTAAAATTAAAATTAAAAAATTAAAATTATTAAATTATTAAAAAATTAAAATTAAAATTATTATATTTTTATTTATTAATTTTAAAAATTAAAATTAAAATTAAAATTAAAATTAAAATTAAAAAATTAAAATTAAAATTAAAATTAAAATTAAAATTAAAATTAAAAATTAAAAATTAAAATTAAAAAAATTAAATTAAAATTAAAAATTAAAATTCATTAAATTAAATTGGTTGAGTTAGGTTGGGTTGGATTTGGTTAGGAGTTAGGATTTGGTTGGTTGTTGTTGAGTGCAAGGTTAGGAGTTGAGATTAGGGTTAGGGTTAGGGTTAGGGTTAGGGATTAGGGTTAGGGATTAGGAATTTTGAGTTAGGGGATTGCGAGTTAGGTTTAGTTAGGGTTAGGGGTTAGAGTTAGGGTTAGGGGGTTAGGATTAGGGTTAGGGTTGGAGTTGGTTTGTTGTTTTGTTGGTTGTTTTTTTTTTGGTTGGAGTTAGGGTTGGGGTTGGGTTAGGGTTATTTTAGGGTTAGGGGTTGGGTTAGGGAGTTAGGTTGGGTTAGGTTAGGGTTGGGTTGTTTGGTTGGTTGTTGGTTAGGTTGGTTGGGTTTTGTTGGGTTGGGTTAGGTTTTATTGTTTTTTGGTTTTGAGTTGGGTTGGTTGGGTTGGGTTAGGGTTGGAGTTAGGGTTAGGTTAGGGGTTTGGGGTTGGGTTAGGGTTAGGGTTAGGGGTTATTGGTTGGGTTGGTTGGTTGGTTGGTTAGGGTTAGGGTTAGGGTTAGGGTTAGGGTTAGGGTTAGGGTTAGGGTTAGGGTTAGGAGTTAGGGTTAGGAGTTAGGAGTTAGGGTTAGGGTTAGGGTTAGGGTTATTAGGATTAGGGTTAGGGTTGAGGAGTTGGGAGTTAGGGTTTAGGTTTGAGTTAGGGTTGGAGTTAGGGTTAGGTTGTTAGGGTTAGGTTAGGGTTAGGGGTTGGGTTGTTAATTGTTGGGTTAGTTAAATTAGGGTTGGATTAGATTAAAAATTTAAGATTAAAATTTTTTAATTTATTATTAATTTTTTAGGGTTAGAATTAGGAGTTAGGGTTAGTAGTTAGGGTTAGGGTTTAGGGTTAGGGTTGGAGTTGGTTAGGTTAGGTTAGGGTTTTAGATTGGGTTTGAGGTTTAGATTGTTTTAGATTCGGTTTTTTGGTTAGGGTTAGTTATTAATTTTTTAGGTTAGATTTGGTTATTTTTATTAGTTTTAGTTGTTTTTTCAATTATTATTGTTTTTTTTAGTTTTAAGTTTAATGTTATTAGTTGTTTTTTTTAGGATTATTAGGTTAGTTAGTTAGATTAGTTTTTATTATTTTAGTTGTTAGGAATTAGGGTTAGGAGTTAGGGGTTAGTTATTAGGGTTAGTTAATTGTTATTAGATTAAGGTTAGGTTAGGAGTTAAAGAGTTAGATTATTGGTTGGTTAGGGTTAGGGTTGATTAGGGTTGGTTATTGGGTTGTTAGGGTTTGGTTTTATTGATTGTTTTGTTAGGGTTGGAGTTGGGGTTAGGTTAGTTAGATTGGAGTTGGAGTTAGGGTTTAGGGTTCGGGTTTAGGTTAGGGTTAGGGTTAGGGTTAGGGTTAGGTTAGGATTAGGTTAATTAAGTTAATTGGTTTTTTAGTTAAGTTAGGTTAGGGTTAGGGTAAGGGTTAGGAGTTAGGTTAGGATTAGAGTTAGATTATTATTAATTAATTATAAGGTTAGGATTAGGTTAGGTTAGATTAGGGAGTTAGTTAAGTTAGGTTAAGTTTTTATTTTGATTAGGTTAGTTAAATTATTTTTTGTTTTTTTTTTAGTTAGAATTATTAAGTTATTGGGTTGGTTGTTTTTTGTTTTTTTTTTTGTTTTTTTTTTTTTTTTTTTGGGAGTTGTTTTAGTTAGGGGTTTTAGGGTTATTAGTTAGGGTTAGATTGTTAGGTTATTATTAGTTAGGTTAGTTAGTTAGGTTAGGATTAGGTTAGTTATTGGTTAGGTTAGTTAGGTTATATTGTTATTATTAAGGTTAAATGATTGGATTGGTTGGGTTTTGTTAGATTAGGGTTTTGGAGTTGGGTTAGTTTGGATTGATTTTAGTTGGTTGGGAGTTTTTTTTTATTTTTAGTTATTAAATTAAATTCAAAATTAAATTAAGAAAATTAAAATTAAATTTAAAATTAAAATTAAAATTAAAATTAAAAATTAAATTAAAATTAAATTAATTTAAATTAAAAATTAAAATTAAAATTTAATTAAAATTAAAATTAAATAAAATTAAAATTAAAAATTAAAATTAAAAAATTAAATTAAAAATTAATTAAAAAAAATTAAATTAAAATTAAAATTAAAAATTAAAAATTATTAAAATTAAATTAATTAAAATTAATTTGTAAATTAATTATTATTTTTAATTGTTAGGGTTAAAATTAATTGATTTTAGATTTTGGTTGGTTTTGGGTTTTAGGTTAGGTTGTTTTGGTTTTTTAGGGTTAGGTTAGGGTTAGGAGTTAGGGTTAGGGGTTAGGGGTTAGGAGTTTAGAGTTTAATTAAAATTAAAAGTTAAATTAATTATTATTTAAAAATTGTTAATTTATTATTAAATACTTTTTTTAGGTTGTTGTTGGGTTGGAGTTGGTTGAGTTGAGTTAGGGTTAGGGTTAGGGGTTAGGGTTAGGGTTAGAGGTTTTGATTTTAGGGTTAGGGGTTAGGTTAAGTTAGTTGTTAGGTTGTTGAGTTGGAGTTGGGTTAGTTTTTTTGGGTTATTTTTTTTAGTTTGTTAGATTGGTTGGTTAGGGTTAGGGTTGGGTTAGGGTTAGGGGTTAGGGTTAGGGTTAGGGTTAGGGTTAGTTGGTTGGGTTGTTTTGGGATTGGTTAGGGTTTAAGGTTAGTTAGTTGGGTTGGTTTTAGGGTTAGGGTTTAGGTTTTGGTTAGGAGTTAGGGTTAGGGTTAGGGGTTGGTAGTTAGGAGTTAGGTTAGGGTTAGGTTTAGGGTTAGGGTTAGGTGTTAGGTTAGGAGTTGGAGTTGGTTTTTTTTATTAATTAGGTTAGTTAGGGTTAGTTAGTTAGTTTATATTAGTTTTAAGTTAGATTAGTTGTTAGGTTAGTTATCTATTAATTTTTTAGTTTTATTTTGTTTTGGTTGGGGTTAGTTAGGAGTTGTTAGGTTGGGTTAGGGTTGGTTAGGAGTTGGTTGTTTTTTAGGGTTATTGTTTTATTAGGGTTGTTTTTTTTTTAAATTTTTAATTATTAAGTTTTATTATTAAGTTATTTTTTATTATTAAAGGGTTAGATTAGGTTATTTTTGGGTTAGTTAGTTAGGTTAGATTTTAAGTTTTTTGTTGGATTAGGGGTTAATTAATTAATTTTAATTTTATTAGGTTAATTAATTAGGTTAAATTAATTTAGGTTAAAAAATTAGTTGAATTTTTGTTTTTTTTATTTTATTTTAAGTTATTTTTTTTTTCAAATTTGATTTTACGTTATTTTTAGGGTTAGGGGGTTAGGAGGTTAGGGTTCAAGGTTAGGATTAGGTTAGGGTTAGGGTTAGTTGGTTGGTTGGTTGGGGTTTTGGGTTGTTGGGTTAGTTAGGTTATTGTTTTGGTTAGGGTTAGGGTTAGGAGTTGGATTTTGTTGGTTTTGGGTTGGGTTGTTGGGTTGGGTTTTTTTTGGTTGGGTTGTTGTTAGTTTTTTTTTTGTTTTTTAGTTTTTTGTTTAGGGTTAGGGTTAGGGTTAGGGTTAGGGTTTTGTATTAGGGTTGGTTTTGGAGTTGTGTTTAGGGTTAGGGTTGGTTAGGGGTTAGGGGTTAGGGTTGGGAGGGTTAGGGTTAGGGTTAGGGTTAGGGTTAGGGTTAGGGTTAGGGTTAGGGTTAGGGTTAGGGTTAGGGTATAGGGTTAGGGTTAGGTGGCAGGGTATAGGGTTAGGGTTAGGGTTAGGAGGTTAGGAGTTTTGTTTGTTTGAGTTAGGAGTTAGGTTTGAGTTAGGTTTAAGGTTAGGAGTTAGGGTTAGGTTTAGGGTTAGGGGTTAGGGTTGAGGTTTAGGAGTTAGGGTTAGGAATTAGGAATTAGGAAGGTTAAGATTAGTAGTTAGGGTTAAGAGTTCGGAGATTAGGGTTAAGGTCCCAAGCGAGTTAAATTGATT
>NW_025535685.1:47500-85731 GCF_020615455.1 Coregonus clupeaformis | reverse complement strand
CCCTGGTTGATTAAGTAGTCCCTCGCACCTCTCTGATTCAGAGGGGTTTGGTTAAATGCAGAAGACACATTTCAATTGAATGCATTCAGTTGTACAACTGACTCGATATCCTCCTTTCCCTTTCTATTTACTCTCAGATTCAAACATGCTAATTAGCATCAAAGTAGACATTGTGCAAAACTACAAATCCCAGCAAGCTCCTGCACGTCATCTCTAGCTGAAACCTTTGCTAACAGGGATTGTGCCAATTTAAAGAAATTTAGCCAATTTATACACTACTACATTTAGCTAAGATTAGATAGTTAATTTGTAGTTCTTTATGATAGCTACATTAATATTTAATTTCTTTAAAGTCACTTTGCCCTAGAGAGATTTACACTGTTATCAAAACGTCATGCCAGGGTAAGTAAGTCTACACAAAACACAGCCCTTATTTTAAGTGTTTATAAAATCCCCTATGGGAAAAATGAATGCTGGAAAAACGATTGGAACCATTTCCCTGTTTGACTGCTAAGTTTTATGGGTATTATGACTCATACTGTGGTACTCTATTGATGGCTACAAGAAGCATTTCTCAGCAGTTATCTTGGCCAAAGGCTCTGCAACCAAATACTAGCTCTGGGGTGACAATCATTACCCAGTACCCGCTCTGGGGTGACAATCATTACCCAGTACCAGCTCTGGGGTGACAATCATTACCCAGTACCATCTCTGGGGTGACAATCATTACCCAATACCAGCTCTGGGGTGACAATCATTACCCAGTAACAGCTCTGGGGTGACAATCATTACCCAGTACTAGCTCTGGGGTGACAATCATTACCCAGTACCAGCTCTGGGTTGACAATCATTACCAAGTACTAGCTCTGGGGGACAAACATTACCCAGTACCAGCTCTGGGGGGACAATCATTACCCAGTACCAGCTCTGGGGGGACAATCATTACCCAGTACTAGCTCTGGGGGGACAATAATTACCAAGTACCAGCTCTGGGGGGACAATCATTACCCAGTACCAGCTCTGGGGTGACAATCATTACCCAGTACCAGCTCTGGGGTGACAATCATTACCCAGTACCAGCTCTGGGGTGACAATCATTACCCAGTACCAGCTCTGGGGTGGACAATCATTACCCAGTACCAGCTCTGGGGGTGACAATCATTACCCAGTACTAGCTCTGGGAGGGACAATCATTACCCAGTACCAGCTCTGGGTTGACAATCATTACCCAGTACCAGCTCTGGGGGGACAATCATTACCCAGTACCAGCTCTGGGTTGACAATCATTACCCAGTACTAGCTCTGGGTTGACAATCATTACCCAGTACCAGCTCTGGGGTGACAATCATTACCCAGTACTAGCTCTGGGGGGACAATCATTACCCAGTACCAGCTCTGGGTTGACAATCATTACCCAGTACCAGCTCTGGGGTGACAATCATTACCCAGTACCAGCTCTGGGGGGACAATCATTACCCAGTACCAGCTCTGGGGTGACAATCATTACCAAGTACTAGCTCTGGGGTGACAATCATTACCCAGTACCAGCTCTGGGTTGACAATCATTACCAAGTACTAGCTCTGGGGGGACAATCATTACCCAGTACCAGCTCTGGGGGGACAATCATTACCCAGTACCAGCTCTGGGGGGACAATCATTACCCAGTACCAGCTCTGGGGGGACAATCATTACCCAGTACCAGCTCTGGGGGGACAATCATTACCCAGTACCAGCTCTGGGGGGACAATCATTACCAAGTACCAGCTCTGGGGTGACAATCATTACCCAGTACCAGCTCTGGGGTGACAACCATTACCCAGTACTAGCTCTGGGGGGGACAATCATTACCCAGTACCAGCTCTGGGGGGGACAATCATTACCAATTACCAGCTCTGGGGTGACAATCATTACCCAGTACCAGCTCTGGGGTGACAATCATTACCCAGTACCAGCTCCGGGGGGACAATCATTACCCAGTACCAGCTCGTGGGGGACAATCATTACCAAGTACTAGCTCTGGGGGGACAATCTTTACCCAGGACTAGCTCTGGGGGGAAAATAATTACCCAGTACCAGCTCTGGGGGGACAATCATTACCCAGTACTAGCTCTGGGGGGACAATAATTACCAAGTACCAGCTCTGGGGTGACAATCATTGCCCAGTACCAGCTCTGGGGGGGACAATCGTTACCCGGTACCAGCTCTGGGGTGACAATCATTACCCAGTACTAGCTCTGGGGTGACAATCATTACCCAGCACTAGCTCTGGGGGGACAATCATTACCCAGTACAAGCTCTGGGGGGGGACAATCATTACCAAGTACCAGCTCTGGGATGACAATCATCACCCAGTACCAGCTCTGGGGTGACAATCATTACCCAGTACTAGCTCTGTGGGGACAATCATTACCCAGTACCAGCTCTGGGGGGGACAATCATTACCGAGTACCAGGTCTGGGGTGACAATCATTACCCAGTACCAGCTCTGGGGTGACAATCATTACCCAGTACTAGCTCTGGGGGGACAATCATTACCCAGTACTAGCTCCGGGGGGACAATCATTACCCAGTACCAGCTCCGGGGGGACAATCATTACCCAGTACCAGCTCTGGGGTGACAATCATTACCCAGTACCAGCTCTGGGGGGACAATCATTACCCAGTACTAGCTCCGGAGGGACAATCATTATCCAGTTCCAGCTCCGGGGGGACAATCATTACCCAGTACCAGCTCTGGGGTGACAATCATTACCCAGTACCAGCTCCGGGGGGACAATCATTACCAAGTACCAGCTCTGGGGTGACAATCATTACCCAGTACCAGCTCTGGGGGGACAGTCATTACCCAGTACCAGCTCCGGGGTGACAATCATTACCCAGTACCAGCTCTGGGGTGACAATCATTACCCAGTACCAGCTCTGGGGTGACAATCATTACCCAGTACCAGCTCTGGGGTGACAATCATTACCCAGTACCAGCTCTGGGGTGACAATCATTACCCAGTACCAGCTCTGGGGTGACAATCATTACCAAATACTATCTCTGGGGTGACAATCATTACCCAGTACTAGCTCTGGGGTGACAATCATTTTGTCCATGCCATTTGTCTTTATTTTCTCAATTAAAATTGTAAACTTAAGTTAACAAAAATGTGTTCTGCCATGTTGAAAATCCAATAAGTTGTAGAGACCAAAAGTGTTTTTCAATTTCAACCCATTTTAGAACAAATAGGAAATTATTTTTAAAAAGTGCTATGGTGCCAATATATCTGTCCGCAACTGTATATATTTTCATATTATGGGAACTGAGGTTTTCTTATTGGTTTGTAGAATTGTCCAAATGTCCTTGATGATGTACAGCTAAATCTGCCGGAAGCCCCGTTTATACCTGGTGCTAACATGGGTCCTTTGTCCTGATCTAGTCTACATTCTGACTGTGCCCACATCTATTCTATCAAAATAATATATATTTATTGTAAGACACATTTTATGTAATCAGTTAATTGTGCCACCTGTCAATGATTTTAGAAGGTGGAATACTGATTGAAATGTTTCTCTGTCCAGATATCCAGACACAGTGACTACCTCTGGAGGAGATCAGGAAGATCTGATCACAACCAGAAATACAATGTGTATTTTATTCATCTACACTTGTCTGAAAATGTGGACACAATCAGAATGTGGACAAGATCAGGACAAAGAATGCAAGTTAGAACCATGTATAAACGGGGATATAGTCAGGCCCTTCTTGGAACCCTGGTTTCATTCAGAACATAGAAATATAATTCACAGAATGCCAGCTTGATTTCCCAATGAAGATCTCTGATCTGAAAAATGAACTCACCACTTCAAGAGTCGGAACCAAGGCCATGAATACAATGTGTCTTATTTGAACTAATAGAGAAAACCCGAAGACAGTATATTTCCTTTTGGGAGCGAAGAGGTTACATAGATCGGACCTCTGTTAAGACACCCGGTGCTCATATTGGGTCATCTAATCTGTTTGGAAGACACTGTGACCGGCTACATCAAAGCATTCCTGCCGGGGAAATGGCACCCTGGGCAGCGCTAAGGTAGAGGCGGTCATAACCCCGATAATAAATTAGAGAAGAGGAGAGAGTGGCAAGCTGCACCTGCATAGCCGGCACGGCACAGCCCACTGACGGCTTCACCACATGTTGGAAGGGAGGCCTGTGTGCATGCTCTGGGTACGGCAGGTCTCAACAATGGAAAAACTGGACAACAAGTTAAGTTACAAACCGCAGTCAAAACACTCTCTGGCTGCTTAAAGGTTACATTGGAATTTAGTAGGCTAGGCCATGGTCGCTTCATATCCAATTCTTCTTCTCAGTTCTCATGTAGGCCGAATGTTACCCATTTCCCAAAACACACTCCTAATTTGTAATATATGACATCAAAATACATTTAGTATTTTACATTTACATTTTTACATTTTAGTCATTTAGCAGACGCTCTTATCCAGAGCGATTTACAGTTAGTGAGTGAATACATTTTTATTTGTTTATTTGTTTATACTGGCTCCCCGTGGGAATCAAACCCACAACCCTGGCGTTGCAAGCGCCATGCTCTGCCAACTGAGCTACACGGGGCTCAATTTGTGTTTTTTTTTCATAAAAAAAAAGTCCAACTAATATTTCCCATCTGCACTTTCAGATAAATTATTTAAGCCTAATCTACCAATTTTGTATTAATCAGATCATGTATTATACATAGGCCTAAAAGTGCATGTTTTTTTTATTGTAGTGCAGCCTATAACGTATATAGGACTAACCAAGGAAAAATGCTAGAACCTGAAGAAAATGTTAATCTTTAGTTCATCTATAAGAAAATGAACTGTCTTCCAGTTGCCAAAGATTATTTCGTCATCATGTTTCTGTTGTTTAATTATTTTGCACCATTTTAGGCAACGCACAAAAGGAATATGCTTTTTAAATGCAATTGCGTATAGGTTCTGATCTAGACCTTTATGTACAAAAGCCTAATCTTTTTCAAAGGACCCTCATTGCGGGGATGATTGATCAAATACAAGTGTCTCACATATGGCCTTATAGGCTACTGTGGACCCCTAAACAGGCCTAGGGCTATGTAGCTCTTTCCTGCAGTCAAATGACCAAATCGCCCTTTATGGCCTCATGGCTGGAATGTTATTCATATTTTTCATAATTAATATACATTTATTTTCAACTGCCGAAAATCTGGTGTTTCTATGTCAAACGGTTTTGTTCTATTTCAGTCTTATGAAGTTTAATATTGGGATGCAAACTCAAAATTGAATACATTTCAACTCTATATCTGACATCGTACAGGTGTCTTCTTTTTTTAAGCCCATAACCATGTGTGTGAGGTGTATACCTTTGTTTCAAAGTACATTTGTTTAAGACTACCAATAAACACTCTGTGTGACCCTGATTTAGCCCATTGCAGTAAAAGATTAAAACTTTGTCCACCCTATTTTAATGACCAATTCAACATGTTTGTTTCCTTGAATTTTAGTATTCATGGAGGCACCATATTGAAGGAAACAGCTTCAACAACTTTTTATATGGTCCCTAAACATAAAATCACAATTAGTCAAATGTATTGGTCTACAACAGAAGCGTCTGAAACACGCGTAAAATCGATCTCCAAATGAGCCCCCTCTCCCCTGGTTTCTCCCGCGGTCAACTTTGTTCCTTTTGTTCGGTGTCACTTTACAGCATCCCCAACAGATCCCTAACCTAATGGTTCTCATGGGGCTAACCCGTATACATTCCTATAGGATGTCACATTTAAGTCGCAATTTCCATTGAAACACCAGCCATGAATCTGTAGGGTGACATTGTTTTGATTTGTTCTCATTTCGCTGCGTGTGTATCATACTATAACCCCAAGGTCTGTCGGGCGGGGCAGGCAGGCAGTGAGACTTAGTTGTGTTTTGTGTTCTCTAGTCCCGCATGCTGACACCGTGTTTTCACAGACGCGTTTGTTGTGTCCATTTTCTAATCAGGCCAATCTGTACTCTGTCACTTTGTCTCACTAACTCCAGCTGCTCACATTGACAGGGTCGAAACCGTAGGGAGGTGATAGGTAAGGTAACAACCACCTACTTAGCAGGCCTTTTGTATGATATCTAAAGCCCTATATGATGAAATACAAAGTAAACTAGAATAGTCAACCGTGCAACACCAGGTAAAAATATGCCCGTTTGTAAGCACTCATTATTCCACAGCGGTAAGGTATTTATTCACTACAATAGTCATAACAAAGCCAATGTAGGCATTGGTAAAGTCTGAAAGTATTTTGATCATTTTGACAAATGTATTTCATTTTGTAGGCTCCTTTTGTCATACAGGCCTAGCCCTATAGTTATTTTAGGCATATTTTGCATCTGATTTTAATAGGACTATTATTTAGAATTATTCGGAGTATTATTTTAAAACAAATGTACTTTTTTTTTTTACTCCTGGAAATTCTTAATATCCTATGTTGTACTCGAAATGTCAATATAAATGAAAAGCCGTTTTTGTCTTTACGAGCAAATTTGAATAACATTATTAGAGGCCCAAACATAAAAAAAAAAAAACAACAAATAGGAATAAATGCATGCATATTACAGATGTAAACCAGCTAACAGCTGGACACACTGTAGGCTGTATCCCGGAACCGACTAGGTGAAAAGTCTGTCGATGTGCCCTTGAGCAAGGGACTTAATCTTAATTGCTCATGTAAATCGCTCTGTATAAGAGCGTCTGCTAAATGACGTAACGGTCATTGTAACAAAGCCTAAATGCTGTTGAATAATTGAGAATTGAATAGGGCCTAGTTGGGATCTTTCCAACCGACAGTAGGACCATTAAAACAAATTAATCAAATGCTAAAAACATCTATATAAGTTTTATTTTAACTAACCAGGTTTCCATCCAAGCCTTTTCTGCTAGTAAAGTACATGAGGCCTGATAGAAACAGCAATCTGTCGGTAAATTTCCCAAATGTAGACAAAACCAAATATGTTAGACAAGGTTTTTGTGTCAGTAAAATTAACGATGCAACAAATGGCGTGGAAACGCTTTAATGGGCAAACATTGATATAATAACCATCATTTTAAAATAAACTTGGGAGTGACTTGATGATGGTATGTTGTGTGGTCCTCCCACTACGACTCGGGAAAGCATGCGGTTTAGGCTATAAGGTTACATATTAAATAAGTTATGATGAACTTCACAGGGTGAAGAAAATGCACGGTGATGAGCTTGACAAATACAAATAATCTTGCTCTTTTGTCCATAATAATCTAATTATGTAGTGTACCCGCACATAAATAGCTGTGGTCTAGTAGAGTTGAAAATGAACCCATTTAACTTGTATGTTCTATTCGGTTCAGGGGAATTTAACTACAAAAGTAATTTGTATGTGCACTACCTCACGCACATCATTTTATCCACAACAAGTCAATTTGATGGATATTTGTATGCCATTTTTTTTTTATATTCGCATGAAAATCTGGCGCCAATTGGATGGAAACCTTTGTTATGTCAGACAACGCTAATACACTGCATGAATTGATAAGAGCTTCAAGTTCTTAAATTGAATATAAGGCCTGGGCTACAGGCTGTCATTACGCATGAGGCCACCACCAAGCCCTCTGTATAAGCTATCTCTCTCTCTGCTCTCCAATGTGTTGAGGAATCATTTCCTCGTTCTGTTTAGATTGTAACTCCACGCCATTACAGCAATTCCATCAAGAAAGAGAACGTCGTGAACAGCCAATAGGGTCGAGGGGTTGAAAACGAGCCAATCACGATGGAATCCCACTCGCACCCAAATTCTTCATAGGGATGGTGCTCCGGCTCGAGCCTGGAAGAAAACCTTGGAGCGGACCAGAGTGACAGACCGCGTCAGAACAACGTCTGTATTTGTCGTTGGGACATCTCTCTCTGTTCCGTGGTACATTGAGCAACAATTAACCAGATTATCAGCGGTGTCTGTCAGTGCGACAAGTTCATCAGTTCAGAGCGCACTGACTAGTGACAAACTGCAGTAAGGAGTGGATGTTGGAAGGAACTTTGAATATTTTCTGGAGGAGCCTGTCTGCATTGAGGTAAGTCTAAATGGTTTACCCATTTATGTTACTCGTTTTTCACACTTCATAGATATGCTGTTATTATTTCTCTGTTTATTGGACATTTATTCAACTGTCAATCCCAGGGCGCACAATCTGGAACACAATTCCGTACTGCTTTTAATTACAGATATATTTTGTTTTATTTCAGACTGTATTGACTGTAGTGAAGCAACCGTCGCGTGAGCCAGAAGCTTGGAGAGAGGACCGTAGCCACGAGGCACCGGGAGACAGACAGCAGACATGATGACGGATATCTCCGGTGCAGAGTTTGAGATCGATGTGGAGAGTCTGGAGACCGAATGCGACGACCAGGACCAGCCGGACTACAGCTCCTCTCTGCCCTGCGCAGGAGACCACGAGCCGGGGGCCAAGATAGATGACAAGCCGGGCACCACCAGCCCCGGGTCCGGTGAACAGCGGAAGCTAAGCCGGACGCCGAAGTGTGCCCGCTGCAGGAACCACGGCGTGGTGTCTTGTCTGAAGGGGCATAAACGGTTCTGCCGCTGGAGGGACTGCCAGTGTGCCAACTGTCTGCTGGTGGTGGAGAGACAGCGGGTCATGGCGGCTCAGGTGGCACTGCGGAGACAACAAGCTACAGAGGTGTGTGTGGATTCTAATAAATTATGTTATTTAATTAAGGTGTGTGGGTGTGTGTTTTTTTATTTTTACTATTATTATTTTAAATCATTCGAGTGGGTGTAAAACTCGTTGGTTTCACAAGCAACTTTTTGGGAACAATGTTGCCAAAACTGTATCTTAAAATCATTTTAATTTCAAATGTATTCCAACTGTCTTCATTGACTACAAACATATGTCATTTTTACATTGTAAAAAGGGCCTAATTTGAAATCATGTCCTGTTTGGATCTTTTGCATTGACATGATCAGGACAGCGAAGTCTAACACAGACTATATTTTTAAACGTTTCGTTTTAGTTTAGTAGAGTTATTTTATTTATTTCCCCACCAAACAAAGTAACAGGCTAGAATGATGAACTCAACTTAATCTAAATAATACATTAATACAAATATTTATATTATAAGTAGCCTCTTGCTATCACTTATCTAATATTTTCTAAACCTTGGGACTGGTATCGAACGCATAATAATGCACGTAGTTATTATTTTGCACATATAATACACGATTAATTATTACTTTTTTGTTCTGTAATTTTATCAGGATAAAAGGGGAATTTGTGGGAAGCAGATTCCAGCGGAGAGAAGATCTATCTACCAGAGAAACATCAGACCATCAACGATGCTGGCTAAGAGCATTCTGGAAGGTAACACAGTTCTATTGTAGTCTATTCTATTCTATCATTTCCTATTCTATTTCATAATATACAATTCTATCCTATCCTATGCAATTATATTATTTTGTAAGGCAGGAGACAGGAGACTACTTTGTCGTGTTTTCTAGTAATGGTTTTACTGAATGAACTGGTGTTCATTCTCTCTCTCGCTCTCATTCAGACTTGTTACAATGTCTTTATTTTATAGGTACAGATAGAACTAAGCAGGTAAAATACAATTTTAGATGTTTTGTGAAATGCTTTTAAAGTGGAAAAGGACGATACATAAATAATTGAGCTTATATTCAATACTTTCTATATTTTAACGTAATTTATTTAACCAAATCTGACTGATACCAAACCTGCTTTATTTAACATAATAACATTGATATCTAACCTGCTTTATTGAACCTAATCTGTCTGATATTTATCCTGCTTTATTGAACCTAATCTCATTGATATCTAACCAGCTTTATTTAACCAAATCTCATTGATATCTACCCTGCTTAATTTAACCTAATCTGTCTGATATCTAACCTGATTTATTTAACCTAATCTGATTGATATCTAATTTGCTTTTTTTAACCTAATCTTACTGATATCTAACCTGCTTTATTTAACCTAATCTGAATGATATCTAACCTGTTTTATTTAACCTAATCTGACTGATATCTAACCTGCTTTATTTAACCTAATCTGAATGATATCTAACCTGCTTTATTTAACCTAATCTGAATGATATCTAACGTGTTTTATTTAACCTAATCTGTCTGATATCTAACCTGCTTTATTTAACCTAATCTGACTGATATCTAACCTGCTTTATTTAACCTAATCTGACTGATATCTAACCTGCTTTATTTAACCTAAACTGTCTGATATCTAACCTGCTTTATTTAACCTAAACTGTCTGATATCTAACCTGCTTTATTGAACCTAATCTCATTGATATCTAACCTGCTTTATTGAACCTAATCTCATTGATATCTAACCTGCTTAATTTAACCTAATCTGACTGATATCTAACCAGCTTTATTTAACCTAATCTGTCTGATATCTAACCAGCTTTATTTAACCTAATCTCATTGATATCTAGCTTGCTTTATTTAACCTAATCTGTCTGATATCTAACCTGCTTTATTGAACCTAATCTCATTGATATCTAACCTGCTTTATTTAACCAAATCTCATTGATATCTAACCTGCTTAATTTAACCTAATCTGTCTGATATCTAACCTGATTTATTTAAGATAATCTGTCTGATATCTAATTTGCTTTTTTTAACCTAATCTTACTGATATCTAACCTGCTTTATTTAACCTAATCTCATTGATATCTAACCTGCTTAATTTAACCTAATCTGACTGATATCTAACCAGCTTTATTTAACCTAATCTGTCTGATATCCAACCAGCTTTATTTAACCTAATCTCATTGATATCTACTGCCTGCTTTATTTAACCTAATCTGTCTGATATCTAACCTGCTTTATTGAACCTAATCTCATTGATATCTAACCTGCTTTATTGAACCTAATCTCATTGATATCTAACCTGCTTAATTTAACCTAATCTGTCTGATATCTAACCTGATTTATTTAAGATAATCTGTCTGATATCTAATTTGCTTTTTTTTAACCTAATCTTACTGATATCTAACCTGCTTTATTTAACCTAATCTGAATGATATCTAACCTGTTTTATTTAACCTAATCTGTCTGATATCTAACTTTATTTAACCTAATCTGACTGATATCTAACCTGCTTTATTTAACCTAATCTGAATGATATCTAACCTGCTTTATTTAACCTAAACTGTCTGATATCTAACCTGCTTTATTGAACCTAATCTCATTGATATCTAACCTGCTTTATTGAACCTAATCTCATTGATATCTAACCTGCTTTATTTAACCTAATCTGAATGATATCTAACCTGTTTTATTTAACCTAATCTGAATGATATCTAACCTGCTTAATTTAACCTAATCTGTCTGATATCTAACCTGCTTAATTTAACCTAATCTGACTGATATCTAACCTGCTTTATTTAACCTAATCTGACTGATATCTAACCTGCTTTATTTAACCTAAACTGTCTGATATCTAACCTGCTTTATTGAACCTAATCTCATTGATATCTAACCTGCTTTATTGAACCTAATCTCATTGATATCCAACCTGCTTAATTTAACCTAATCTGTCTGATATCTAACCTGCTTTATTTAACCTAGTCTCACTTATATCAAATTTGACTGATATCTAACCTGCTTTATTGAACCTAATCTGACTGATACCTAACCTGATTTATTGAACCTAATCTGTCTGGTTTCTAACCTGCTTAATTTAACCTAATCTGATTGATACTGACCCTGCTTTATTTAACCTAATCTGTCTGAAATCTAACCTGCTTTATTTAACCTAATCTGTCTGATATATACATTGCTTTATTTAACCTAATCTAATTGATATCTAACCTGCTTTATTTAACCTAATCTGATTGATATCTAACCTGCTTATTTTTACCTAATCTCAATGATATATAACCTGCTTTATTTAACCTAATCTGACTGATATCTAACCTGCTTTATGTAAATTAATCTGACTGATATCTAACCTGCTTTATTTAACCTAATTTCATTGATATCTAACCTGCTTTGTTTAACCTAATCTCATTGATATCTAATCTGATTGATATCTAACCTGCTTTATTTAACCTAATCTCATTGACACCTAACCGGCTATATTTAACCTAATCTGACTGATATCTAACCAGCTTTATTTAACCTAATCTGTCTGATATCTAACCTGCTTTATTTAACCTAATCTCATTTATATATAACCTGCTTTATCTAACCTTATCTGAGTGATACCTAACCTGCTTTATTTAACGTAATTTGTCTGATATCTAACCGGCTTTATTTAACCTAATCTGACTGATATCTAACCTGCTTTATTTAACATAATCTCATTGAATTGAACATGCTTTATTTAACCTAATCTCATTGATATCTAAACTGCTTTATTTAACCTAATCTCATTGATATCTAAACTGCTTTATTCACCCTAATCGCATTGATAGCTAACCTGCTTTATTTAACATAATCTGATTGATACATCCATAAAAGTAGATAAAAAAAATATCTATCCTATAGGCCTAACCACACCGTAAACCTGCAATAATTTGCATGCAATTACTTTTCTTCTTAACAAACAGTTAACATCAATATAATGAACAGTTATACAAAACCGATCAAGTTTACTTTTAGCAGTTTACTAGAATATATTATATTATTATTATTATTATTATTAATATTATTATTATTATTATTATTATTATTATTATTATTATTATTATTATATATTATTATATTATTCTCTATGTCATCTAACCTCAGTTGTTCTGTCTCCTCGCAGGGTACCGTCCGGTGCAGGGTGACCCGTACCTGGGGGTCAGCCCCCCTCTCCCGCCCCCCCTCAGCGACAGGATGAGGAAGAGGAGAGCGTTTGCTGACAAAGAGCTGGAGAGGATCATGCTGGAGAGAGAGTACAAGGAGAGAGAGATGCTAGAACCCCCTCAGGCTGCCACAGCCTCTCTGCTCTTCCCCAACAGTCTGGTCCGCCATGCTGCAGAGTACAAGTCCTACAAGACAGCCCCGGAGGAGCCTCACCACAACAACAAGGACCTCTGTCGCTTCCTGTCGCCCAGCTGTGTGGACCTGAAGTACGCTGCCAGCCCCAGCAACATGGAGCTCATCTCCTCCAACGTCTCCGTGGCAACCACCTACCGCCAGTACCCTCTGACCTCTCCGCTGACCTCTCCGCGGGGGTTCATGGTGTGGCCGCGTGGCCCCTCCCTCCTGTACCAGCAGTGCCTACGCAATGCCACGGCCGTCCAGAACATGAAGCCAGGTGCAGTCTGGGATCCCAGGATGATGACCGCTGCCGCAGAGAGCCTCCCGCCCGACCACGA
This sequence comes from Coregonus clupeaformis, assembly GCF_020615455.1. Lineage (NCBI taxonomy): Eukaryota > Metazoa > Chordata > Actinopteri > Salmoniformes > Salmonidae > Coregonus > Coregonus clupeaformis. Next base: position 72,344 of record NW_025535685.1, on the reverse strand, counting down.
TGCCACGGCAACCACTGCCGTCACTGCCGCCAAACTGGAGGGGTCAAGGGTCGCTGTGGGCCTCCCCGAGGGTTCTGACCCCCAGCAGCAGGACGGCCCCGCCCAGTCCCAGGCCCCTCTCACCCAGGGGGGGCACCGCGAACGATCAGCCTTCTCTCCCCCGAAGAGAGGCTTCGGACAGGCCTTCCCTCCTTGTACACCTCCCCCCCAGCCTCACCCCCAACATCACCCTCACCCTCCCAGTCATGAACATGTCCTGAACAAGCTGAGCAAGGACAGTGCCAAACACACACTATCCATGAAGCTCAACTCCTTCCACTCACTCATCCAGCAGACATTGAGTGAGAAGGCTAGGGTCGGGGCTGGAGAAAGAGAGAGGGCCGGGGCCGAGGTAGGAGCTGGGGCTGGGGAGAGAGCTGGGACCGGGGCCGGAGTCGAGCTCCGGGGCCCCTACTGTAAAGAACTGCTGGAGGAAGCAGCCAGAAAGTACCGTGAAGGACCTTCTAAGGACTTCTACAGTTTAAAAGGCTCTGATAGATACAGCAAGGAGTTCCTGTCTAAGTCAGCCGGGGCCAAGATCGTGTCCAGCCAGTCTCTGTCCTTCTCTGTGGAGGCCATTCTGAATAGGCCATCACCGGCTATGAACAGAGTTTCACAGTAACGTTATGAACAGAGCTTCACAATAACATTATGAACAGAGCTTCACAATAACATTATGAACAGAGCTTCACAGTAATTACCAGGAACGGACTGGGACCAAAAATCAACCCCGTATTTTTCTATATATTATATTTGATATGAGCATGTTGTAAATCTCTTTATGGTGTAGAGTATTTAAATGTATCACTAATGTGTCAATAAACTTGATAAATAATCAAGCTCTTGTATCAGGTTTGGTGTTTAATTCTTTGGATACATTTGATGTAATGATAATGATTTAATGATAATGATTGAATCATAATGATTTAATCATAATGATTGAATTGTGTTTGAGGTGATGGGATGTGGGTCAACCTTGTCATTGACTATTGGTTATATATTAGACATTAAGATAAAAAAAAAAAAAAAAAATTCTCAAGCATTTCTAAGGACTGGATTCAATCCGTAGCACTGAAGTTTAGCGTCACAGTGTGATTGAAATTGAAAGGCAATGTTCCCACGTTCACGGTAAACGCTTTGATAGGGCACTCTGTAACTTTTCAACACTACGGATTGAATACAGCCCAAGTACAAGTGTTTGGAAGTCATTAGAGAGGATTAAAAATACAAATAAAAAAGATGAATGTGTTTTATAGAACACACTGTATGTACAAAAGTATGTGGACGCCCCTTCAAATTAGTGGATTTGGCTATTTCAGCCACACCCGTTGCTGACAGGTGTATAAAATCGATCACACAGCCATGCAATCTCCATAGACAAACATTGGCAGTAGTATGGCCTTACTGAAGAGTTCAGTGACTTCCAACGTGGCACCGTCATAGGATGCCACCTATCCAAAAAGTCAGTTTGTTAAATTTCTGCCTCGGTCAACTGTAAGTGCTGTTATTGTAAAGTAGAAATGTCTAGGAGCAACACTGGCTCAGCCGCGAAGTGGACGGGACTGCTGAGTGCTGAAGCGCGTAGCGCCTGAAAATCGTCTGTCCTCGGTTGCAACACTCACTACCGAATTCCTAACTGCCTCTGGAAGCAACGTCAGCACAAGAACTGTTCGTCATGTTCGGGCTAGGCCCCTTAGTTCCAGTGAAGGGAAATCTTAAAGCTACAGCATACAATGACATTCTAGACGATTCTGTGCTTCCAACTTTGTGGCAAAAGTTTGGGGAAGGCCCTTTCCTGTTTCAGCATGACAATGCCCCGTGCACAAAGCGAAGTCCATACAGAAATGGTTTGTCGAGATTGGTGTGGAAGAACTTGACTGGCCTGCACAGAGCCCTGACCTCAACCTCATCGAACACCTTTGGGATGAATTGGAACGCCAACTGCGTGCCAGGCCTAATCGCCCAACATCAGTGCCCGACCTCACTAATGCTTTTGTGGCTGAATGGAAGCAAGTCCCTGCAGCAATGTCCCAACATCTAGTGGAAAGCCTTCCCAGAAGAGTGGAGGCTGTTATAGCAGCAAAGGGGGGACCAACTCCATATTAATGCCCATGATTTTGGAATGAGATGTTCAACGAGCAGGTGTCCACATACTGCTGGTCATGTAGTGTACCATTCAGGTGGTTCTAGGTAGTTTGTCCTTATTTATAGCAATACTTTTTTCACCTCTTCCACACCAACTTTTCGGAATTCAAAGCTACATGTTTGTCTTTCACTATTTGGTCCGTTATGCATGAATATGAAGGCTCAGCATTTGTTGTTTGCATGTCATGCCTAGATTTGCTAATCTTGTCAACCAAAAAATGATGAAAGTTCTTGAAGTGGTTGGCAATATCAAAGGGTTTTGTTAATTAGCCATCAGCCTCAATGAAGGATGGTTCAGTTAGCTTTTCTGCCTAGAATTTAAATTAAGGTACTCCTGAGCTTTTTACTATCATTCTTTATATAAGTTATCTTTGTTCCATAGTACACTTTCTTCTTCTTTTTGTTTAGTTTAATTATGTGATTTCTCAGTTTACTGTATGTTTACCAATCTGCTGTGTAGCCAGACTTACTTGCCATTCCCTTAGCCTCATCCCTCTCAGCCATACAGTTTTTCAATTCATAATCTATCCACAGGGATTTGGTCGTTTTAATAACAGTCAGTTTCTTTAAGGGCCTATCAGTAACCGGAAGAAGTTAAATGCTTCAAGTGCAGAGTCAGGATGTAAAGTTGGATAGAAAATATCACGACTGATGGAGACAGATCATTGGTCAGTAAACTTTCCAAATGTCGACAAAACAAAATATGCTAGACAAGGTGGGATCTTTTTGTGAAGAAGAACTTGACTGGCCTGCACAGAGCCCTGACCTCAACCCCATCGAACACCTTTGGGATGAATTGGAACGCCGACTGCGAGCCAGGCCTAATCGCCCAACATCAGTGCCCGACCTCACTAATGCTCTTGTGGCTGAATGGAAGCAAGTCCCCGCAGCAATGTTCCAACATCTAGTGGAAAGCCTTCCCAGAAGAGTGGAGGCTGTGATAGCAGCAAAGGGGGGACCAACTCCATATTAATGCCCATGATTTTGGAATGAGATGTTTGACGAGCAGGTGTCCACATACTAGTGGTCATGTAGTTTATGTTCTCTGTGCTGCAGATGTAATGTCTCTGTCCAGTGGAAATACGATCGGTCCATAAATAATGGACTATATATTTTCCTAAAAACATTTTTCTGTCTCTCTGTAAGTCTGATCCACAGCATTCCAGGATAATGTGAAGGCATGAGCCCCTGTTTATACCTGGGTCTATTGTCCTAGTCTTGTCCACTTTCTGATTGGGTCCACATTTGTCGACTGATGTAGACAATCAAAAGATGCATTGCAGTCTGTTTGTGATTAGATCTTACTGACCACTTCCAGAGGCAGTCGAAGACGCATGTTGTACTGACAGCCTTGAATCAGATCCCAGATCTTTCCGGTAACACTGTGCTGGGCTGTTAGTTGCTACTTGACTACCTGCCAAATGTTTCATTTTTAGTTTTAATAACCGTTTAATCAAAACTCTGCATTTAACACATCTTAGTCTTCATATTTTCTTTGCTTGACTTTTTTCATGCAACTTTTTCACCCCGGACGTTTTATCTGGTTCTACAGGACCCTTTCTCTGGACATGGTTCTACAGGACCCTTTATCTGGACATGGTTCTACAGGACCCTTTATCTGGACATGGTTCTACAGGAGGCTTTATCTGGACATGGTTCTACAGGACCCTTTATCTGGACATGGTTCTACAGGAGGCTTTATCTGGACATGGTTCTACAGGACTCTTTATCTGGACGTGGTTCTACAGGACCCTTTATCTGGACATGGGTCTACAGGACCCTTTATCTGGACATGGTTCTACAGGACCTCCACCAGCCGAAACAGCTAAGTAGTAACATTAACCCTATGCCATCTAATTGCAGTCGCTGTACTCCTAATATACAGGAGAACTATCGCCTTATGGTGAGGATAGCAGTGTTGCAAGCCCAGCTTCAGATGCAATCGTTAGGCAAGGGCAATTTGAAACAGCGTCTGTGCCACCAGTAAGAACAGATAGTATTATAAATCCCCCCCACACAGTCCCCGCAGCAGGAACATTTTCTCAAGGCTTCTGGAAAGAAATGCTGTCGGCATGCTCAAACGTTGTAGCTCATTCAGCTGACAGAAACGTTCAACCGGTTCTCTCCATTAAGCAACGAGTCGGAGTCAGAAGCCGAGCCTTCTCAGGTCTCTCCTACACCCATTACCGGGTCTGAGTCGCGAAGCCTCCCACCATTAGCTCTGACAAATTGAAAACCCTAGTCATTGGCGACTCCATTACCCGCAATATTAGACTTAAAAATAATCATCCAGCAATCATACACTGTTTACCAGGGGCAGGGCTACCGACGTAAAGGCTAATCTGAAGATGGTGCTGGCTAAGGCAAAATCTGGTGAGTGTAGAGAGTATAGGGATATTGTTATCACGTCGGCACCAACGATGTTAGGATGAAACAGTCAGAGGTCACCAAGCGCAACATAACTTCAGCGTTTAACTTAGCTAGAAAGATGTGTCGGCATCAAGTAATTGTCTCTGGCCCCCTCCCAGTTAGGGGGGGAGTGATGAGCTCTACAGCAAAGTCTCACAACTCAATCGCTGGTTGGAAACTGTTTTCTGCCCCTCCCAAAATATAGAATAGATAACTGGCCCTCTTTCTGGGCCTCCCCCACAAACAGGACTAAGCCTGGCCTGCTGAGGAGTGATGGACTTCATCCTAGCTGGAGGGGTGCTACAGGACCAAGCCTGGCCTGCTGAGGAGTGACGGACTCCATCCTAGCTGGAGGGGTGATACAGGACCAAGCCTGGCCTGCTGAGGAGTGATGGACTCCATCCTAGCTGGAGGGGTGCTACAGGACCAAGCCTGGCCTGCTGAGGCCCCCTGCTAAGTGATGGACTCCATCCTAGCTGGAGGGGAGCCACAGGACCAAGCCTGGCCTGTTGAGGAGTGATGGACTCCATCCTAGCTGGAGGGGTGCTACAGGACCAAGCCTGGCCTGCTGAGGAGTGATGGGCTCCATCCTAGCTGGAGGGTGCTACAGGACCAAGCCTGGCCTGTTGAGGAGTGATGGACTCCATCCTAGCTGGAGGGGTGCTACAGGACCAAGCCTGGCCTGGCTGAGGAGTGATGGACTCCATCCTAGCTGGAGGGGTGCTACAGGACCAAGCCTGGCCTGCTGAGGAGTGATGGACTCCATCCTAGCTGGAGGGGTGCTACAGGACCAAGCCTGGCCTGCTGAGGAGTGATGGACTCCATCCTAGCTGGAGGGTGTTACAGGACCAAGCCTGGCCTGCTGAGGAGTGATGGACTCCATCCTAGCTGGAGGGGAGCTCTCATCTTATCTACCAACATAGACAGGGCTCTAACTCCTCTAGCTCCAATGAGACAGGGTGCAGGCCAGGCAGCAGGCTGTTAGCCAGCCCAATGAGACAGGGTGCAGGCCAGGCAGCAGGCTGTTAGCCAGCCCAATGAGACAGGGTGCAGGCCAGGCAGCAGGCTGTTAGCCTCCCCAATGAGACAGGGTGCAGGCCAGGCAGCAGGCTGTTAGCCAGCCTGACAGCTTAGTGGAGTCTGCCACTAGCACAGTCAGGTGTAGTCAGCTCAGCTATCTCCATTGAGACCGTGTCCGTGCCTCGATCTAGGTTGAGCAAAACTAAACATGGCGGTGTTCGCCTTAGCAAACTCACTGGAATAAAGACCTCCTCCATTCCTGTCATTATTGAAAGAGATTGTGATATCGCACATCTCAAAATAGGGTTACTTAATGTTAGATCCCTCACTTCCAAGGCATCATAGTCAATTAACTGATAACTGATAATACCTTGATGTGATTGGCCTGACTGAAACATGGCTCAAGCCTGATGAATTGACTGTGTTAAATGAGGCCTCTCCTCCTGGTTACACTAGTGACCATATCCCCCTCGCATCCCGCAAAGGCGGAGGTGTTGCTAACATTCTACGACAGCAAACTTCAATTTACAAAAAATAAAAAGACTGCATTTTCATCTTTTGAGATTCTAGTCATAAAATCTATGCAGCCTACTCAGTCACTTTGTATAGCTACTGTTTAAAGGCCTCCTGGGCTGTATACAACACTCCTCACTGAGTTTCCTGAATTCCTATCTGACCTTGTAGTCATGGCAGATAATATTCTAATTTTTGGTGACTTCAATATTCACATGTAAAGGTCAACAGACCCACTCCAAAGGCTTTCGGAGCCATCATCGACTCAGTGGGTTTTGTCAACATGTCTCGGACCTTCTCATTGCCACAGTCATACCCTGGATCTAGTTTTGTCCCGTTGAATAAATATTGTGGATCTAAATGTTTTTCCTCAATAATCCTGGACTATCGGACCACCATTTTATTACGTTTGCAATCGCAACAAATAATCTGCTCAGACCCCAACCAAGGATTATCAAAAACTGCGCTATTAATTCTCGGACAACCCAAAGATTCCTAGAGGCCCTTCCAGACTCCCTCCACCTCCCCGAGGACGTCAGAGTACAACAATCTAACTGAGGATCTAAATTTACCCTAGATGCAGTCGCATCCCTAAAAACGAAAAGACATTTGTCACAAGAAATTAGCTCCCTACAGAAAATACCCGAGCCCTGAAGCAAGCTTCCAGAAAATTGGAAGGGAAATTGCGCTCCACCAAACTGGAAGTCTTCCGACTAGCTTGGAAAGACAGTACTGTGCAATATCGAAGAGCCCTCACTGCTGCTCGATCATCCTATTTTTCCAACCTTATTGAGGAGAATAAGAACAATCTAACATTTATTCATGATGCTGTCGCAAAGCTAACTAAAAAGCAGCATTCCCCAAGAGAGGATGGCCTTCACTTCAGCAGTGATGAACTTCTTTGACGAAAATATCATGATCATTAGAAAGCAAATTACGGACTCCTCTTTGAATCTAAGTTTTTCTCCAAAGGTCAGTTGTCCTGAGTCTGCACAGAAGTGCCAGGTCCCTCAGGTTTTTTAAATCCTGTATCTCTCGACACATTCACGAAAATAGTTATGGCCTCTAAACCTTCCAGCTGTCTACAGGACCCTATTCCAACTAAACTACTGAAAGAGCTACTTCCTGGTCTTGGCCCTCCTATGTTGAACATAATAAACAGCTCCCTATCCTCCAGATGTGGACCAAACTCACTAAAAGTGACAGTAATAAAGCCTCTCCTGAAAAAGACCCCATCAAACTAAAATCGGCCCATGTCAAATCTCCCATTCCTCTCAATCATTTTAGAAAAAGCTGTTGCGCAGCAACTCACTGCCTTCCTGAAGACAAATAATGTATACAAAACGCTCCAGTCTGGCTTTAGACCCCATCATAGCACTGAGACTGCCTCCAGTCTGGCTTTAGACCCCCCATCATAGCACTGAGACTGCCTCCAGTCTGGCTTTAGACCCCCATCATAGCACTGAGACTGCCTCAGTCTGGCTTTAGACCCCATCATAGCACTGAGACCGCACTCGTGAAGGTGGTAAATTACCTTTTAATGGCGTCAGACCAAGGCTCTGCATCTGTCCTCGTGCTCCTAGACCTTAGTGCCACTTTTCGACACCATCGATCACCACATTCTTTTGGAGAGATTGGAAACCTTAATTGGTCTACACGGACAAGTTCCTGCCTGGTTTAGATCTTATCTGTCGAAAAGATATCAGTTTGTCTCTGTGGACCGTTTGTCCTCTGACAAATCAATGGTACGTTTCGGTGTTCCTCAAGGTTCACTATTGTTTTCACTATATATTCTACCTCTTGGTGATGTCATTCGGAAACACAACTCGGACAAACAGAGATGCTAGTTCTAGGTCCCAAGAAACAAAGAGATCTGCTGTTTGATCTGACAATTAATTTAGATTGTTGTACAGTCGTATCAAATAAAACTGTAGGACCTCGGTGTTACTCTGGACCCTGATCTCTCTTTTGATAAACATACCAAGATTATTTCAAGTGCAGTTTCTTTCCATCTTCGTAACATTGCAAAAATCAGAAACCTTTTATACAAAAATGATGCAGAAAAGCTAATCCATGCTGTTGTCACTTCTAGATTAGACTACTGCAATGCTCTACTCTCCGGCTACCCGGATAAAGCACTAAATAAACTTCAGTTAGTGCTAAACACGGCAGCTAGAATCTTGACTAGAACCAAAAAATGTGATCACATTACTCCAGTGCTAGCCTCTCTACACTGGCTTCCTGTTAAGGCTAGGGCTGATTTCAAGGTTTTGCTGCTAACCTACAAAGCATTACATGGACTTGCTCCTACCTATCTCTCCGATTTGGTCCTGCCGTACATACCTACACGTACGCTACGGTCACAAGCCCCCTTATTGTCCCTAGAATTTCTAAGTAAACAGCTGGCTTTCTCCTATAGAGCTCAATTTTCATGGAATGGTCTGCCTATCCATGTGAGAGACGCAGACTCGGTCTCGACCTTTAAGTCTTTACTGAAGACTCATCTCTTCAGTAGGTCCTATGATTGAGTGTAGTCTGGCCCAGGGGTGCGAAGGTGAATGGCAAGGCAATGGAGCGACAAACCGCCCTTGCTGTTTCTGCCTGGCCGGCTCCCCTCTCTCCACTGGGATCCTCTGCCTCTGACCCTATTACGGGGGCTGAGTCACTGGCTTACTAGTGTTCTTCCATGCCATCCCTAGGAGGGGTGCGTCACGTCGTGCCAGGCTTTTTTGAGCTATACTTGACCTGAGTAGGTTGAGTTACTGACGTGATCTTCCTCCTCGGCTCGTGCAGTGGAGGAGATCTTTGTGGGCTATACTCAGCCTTGTCTCAGCGTAGTAAATTGGTGGTCTGCCGATATCCCTCTAGTGGTGTGGCAGCGGTTCTAGGAGTCAGTCTGTTATATCTGGTGTAATTCTACTGTCTTATCTGGTGTCCTGTGTGATTTTTACTGTAGATATGATCACTCTCTCTCTTTCTCCCTCCCTCCCGGAGGACCTGAGCCCTAGGACCATGCCTCAGGACTACCTGGCCTGATGACTCCTGGCTGTCCCCAGTCCACCTGGTTGTGCTGCTACAGTTTTAACTGTTCTGCCTGCGGCTATGGAACCCTGACCCGTTTCACCGGACGTGCTACCTTGTCCTGGACCCTGACCCGTTTCACCGGACGTGCTACCTTGTCCTGGACCTGCTGTTTTCAACTCTCTCTCCCTCTGTCTACCCACCTGCTGTCTCTCCCTCTGTCTACCCACCTGCTGTCTCTCCCTCTGTCTACCCACCTGCTGTCTCTCCCTCTGTCTACCCACCTGCTGTCTCTCCCTCTGTCTACCTACCTGCTGTCTCTCCCTCTGTCTACCCACCTGCTGTCTCTCCCTCTGTCTACCCACCTGCTGTCTCTCCCTCTGTCTACCCACCTGCTGTCTCTCCCTCTGTCTACCCACCTGCTGTCTCGACCTCAATACTTCAAGCGGCTATGTCACGGTTTCGGCCGAGGCTGCTCCTCTCCCTCCTGGTTCGGGCAGGCTTCGGCGTCGTCGTCCCCGGAGTACTAGCTGCCACCCGATCTATGTTTCATGTTCGTTTGGTTTTGTCTTGATGTTGTACACCTGTGTCTTGTTAGTCCTCGTTAGTGTCCTATTTAGTTCTCGTTGTGTGTGTTTGTCTTTGTGTGTGATTGCTCTTCTGTTTTGTGTTGGAGCTACGTACTTCCCTCCAGTGTTTTGAGGAGGTTTTTCGCACATGTTAGTGCGCTGTTTGTTTGACGCCTTTGTGCGCCATTATTTCGCCTTCAGGCTTATTGTGCGCTTATTTTCTACGTGAATATTGCACTAAAGTCTTTGGACTGAGCTTCTGCGTCCTGCGCTCCTGTCCCATACTGATACACCATTTTGACACGCCCCTCTTGTTTCTCGCCCCGCATTGTCTCCGTGCTGCTGTGCTGTTTGCTGCTACTTGGCTACCTGCCAAACTATTCACGCTTTTACTTTTAATAAACGCTTAATCAATCTCTGTGTTCAACAAATTTTACCAACTTTTTGAGTTTTGTCCTCACTCATCTTTTTTCGAAACTTTTTCACCCCGGACGCTTTATCCCGAGACAGAAGAGTCATTTTCCTGTGCGTTTTTGCTGCCAACTTTACTTTATTTTCCTTTTTTCCATCGCAACTTTTTTTTTCCTCATTCAACTTTTCACTCCGGACGCTTTATCTGGACATGGTTCGTCAACATCTTCAACAGCCGAAGCTAAGTAGTAACATTAACATGATGTCTTCTAATTGCAGTCGCTGTACTCATAATATACAGGAGAACGATCGCCTTACGAGCGAGAATAGCTGTGCTACAAGCCCAGCTTCAGGCAATCGTTAGGCAAGGGTAATTTCAGTGTAGGAAAGGAAGAAACAGCGTCTGTGCCACCAGTAAGTACAGATAGTAACGTTAGTATAAATCCCCGCACAGTCCCCGCAGCCGGACAACTTTCTCCATGGCTTCTGGAGGGAAATACTGTTGGAATGATCAACCGGTGTCGCTCATTCAGCCGACAGAAACTTTCAACCGGTTTTCCCCATTATGTAGCGAGTCGGAGTCTGAGTCTGAGTCTTCTCTTGTCTCTACTCCTCCCGTTACGGGGTCTGAGACGCCGAAGGCTCCCACCATTAGCTCTGACAAATTGAAAACCCTAGTCATTGGCACTCCATTACCCGCAGTATTAGACTTAAAACGAATCACCCAGCGATCATACACTGTTTACCAGGGGCAGGGCTACCGACGTTAAGGCTAATCTAAAGATGGTGCTGGCTAAAGCTAAAACTGGCGAGTGTAGAGAGTATAGAGATATTGTTATCCACGTCGGCATCCAACGATGTTAGGATGAAACAGTCAGAGGTCACCAAGTGCAACATAGCTTCAGTGTGTAAATCAGCTAGAAAGATGTGTCGGCATCGAGTAATTGTCTCTGGCCCCCTCCCAGTTAGGGGAGTGACGAGCTCTACAGCAGAGTCTCAGCACTCAATCGCTGGTTGAAAACTGTTTTCTGCCCCTCCCCAAAAGATAGAATTTGTAGATAATTGGCCCTCTTTCTGGGACTCACCCACAAACAGGACCAAGCCTGACCCTGCTGATGAGGGACGGACTCCATCCTAGCTGGAGGGGTGCTCTCATCTTATCTACCAACATAGATAGGGGCTCTAACTCCTCTAGCCCCACAGTGAAATAGGGTGCAGGCCAGGCAGCAGGCTGTTAGCCAACCTGCCAGCTTAGTGGAGTCTGCCAATAGCACAGTCAGTGTAGTCAGCTCAGCCATACCCATTGAGACTGTGTCTGTGTCCTCGACCTAGGTTGGGCAAAACTAAACATGGCGGTGTTCACCTTAGCAATCTTATTAGGATAAAGACCTCCTCCATTCCTGCCATTATTGAAAGAGATCGTGATACCTCACATCTCAAAATAGGGTTACTTAATGTTAGATCCCTCACTTCAAAGGCAGTCATAGTCAATGAACTAATCACTGATCATAATCTTGATGTGATTGGCCTGACTGAAACATGGCTTAAGCCTGATGAATTTGCTGTGTTAAATGAGGCCTCACCTCCTGGTTATACTAGTGACCATATTCCCGGTGCATCCCGCAAAGGCGGAGGTGTTGCTAACATTTACGATAGCAAATTTCAATTTACAAAAAAAAAATGGCGTTTCGTCTTTTGAGCTTCTAGTCATGAAATCTATGCAGCCTACTCAATCACTTTTTTATAGCTACTGTTTACAGGCCTCCTGGGCCATATACAGCGTTCCTCTCTGAGTTTCCTGAATTCCTATCAGACCTTGTAGTCATAGCAGATCATATTCTAATTTTTGGTGATTTTAATATTCACATGGAGAAGTCCACAGACCCACTCCAAAAAGTCTTTCGGAGCCATCATCGACTCAGTGGGTTTTGTCCAACATGTCTCTGGACCTACTCACTGCCACAGTCATACTCTGGACCTAGTTTTGTCCCATGGAATAAATGTTGTAGATCTTAATGTTTTTCCACAAAATCCTGGACTATCGGACCACCATTTTATTAAGTTTGCAATCGCAACAAATAATCTGCTCAGACCCCAACCAAGGAGCATCAAAAGTCGTGCTATAAATTCTCAGACAACACAAAAATTCCTTGATGCCCTTCCAGACTCCTTCTGCCCCTACCCAAGGACGTCAGAGGACAAAAATCAGTTAACCACTTAACTGAGGAACTCAATTTAACCTTGCGCAATACCTAGATGCAGTTGCACCCCTAAAAACGAAAAACATTTGTCATAAGAAACTAGCTCCCTGGTATACAGAAAATACCCGAGCTTTGAAGCAAGCTTCCAGGAAATTGGAACGGAAATGGCGCCACACCAAACTGGAAGTCTTCCGACTAGCTTGGAAAGACAGTACCGTGCAGTACCGAAGAGCCCTCACTGCTGCTCGATCATCCTACTTTTCCAACTTAATCGAGGAAAATAAGAACAATCCAAAAATTTCTTTTTGATACTGTTGCAAAGCTAACTAAAAGCAGCATTCCCCAAGAGAGGATGGCTTTCACTTCAGCAGTAATAAATTCATGAACTTCTTTGAGGAAAAGATCATGACCATTAGAAAGCAAATTACGGACTCCTCTTTGAATCTGCGTATTCCTCCAGGGCTTAGCTGTCCTGGATCTGCACAGCTCTGCGAGGGCCTGGGATCGGGAGAGACACTTAAGTGTTTTAGTACTATATCTCTTGACACAATGATGAAAATAATCATGGCCTCCTAAACCTTCAAGCTGCATACTGGATCCTATTCCTACTAAACTGCTGAAGGAGCTGCTTCCTGTGCTTGGCCCTCCTATGTTGAACATAATAAACAGCTCTCTATCCACCGGATGTGTACCAAACTCACTAAAAGTGGCAGTGATAAAGCCTCTCTTGAAAAAGCCAAACCTTGACCCGGAAAATATAAAAAACTATCGGCCTATATCGAATCTTCCATTCCTCTCAAAAATTTTAGAAAAGCTGTTGCGCAGCAACTCACTGCCTTTCTGAAGACAAACAATGTATACGAAATGCTTCAGTCTGGTTTTAGACCCCATCATAGCACTGAGACTGCACTTGTGAAGGTGGTAAATGACCTTTTAATGGCGTCAGACCGAGGCTCTGCATCTGTCCTCGTGCTACTAGACCTTAGTGCTGCCTTTGACACTATCGATCACCACATTCTTTTGGAGAGACTGGAAACCCAAATTGGTCTACACGGACAAGTTCTGGCCTGGTTTAGATCTTACCTGTCGGAAAGATATCAGTTTGTCTCTGTGAATGGTCTGTCCTCCGACAAATCAACTGTACATTTCGGTGTTCCTCAAGGTTCCGTTTTAGGACCACTATTGTTTTCACTATATATTTTACCTCTTGGGGATGTTATTCGAAAACATAATGTTAACTTTCACTGCTATGCGGATGACACACAGCTGTACATTTCAATGAAACATGGTGAAGCTCCCAAAATTGCCTTCGCTAGAAGCCTGTGTTTCAGACATAAGGAAGTGGATGGCTGGAAACTTTCTACTTTAAACTCAGACAAAACAGAGATGCTTGTTCTAGGTCCCAAGAAACAAAGAGATCTTCTGTTAAATCTGACAATTCATCTTGATGGTTGTAAAGTCGTCTCAAATAAAACTGTGAAGGACCTCGAGCGTTACTCTTGACCCTGATCTCTCTTTTGACGAACATATCAAGACTGTTTCAAGGACAGCTTTTTCCATCTACGTAACATTGCAAAAATCAGAAATTTTCTGTCCAAAAATGATGCAGAAAAATTAATCCATGCATTTGTTACTTCTAGGTTAGACTACTGCAATGCTCTACTTTCCGGCTACCCGGATAAAGCACTAAATAAACTTCAGTTAGTGCTAAATACGGCTGCTAGAATCCTGACTAGAACCAAGAAATTTGATCATATTACTCCAGTGCTAGCTTCCCTACACTGGCTTCCTGTTAAGGCAAGGGCTGATTTCAAGGTTTTACTGTTAACCTATAAAAGCGTTACATGGGCTTGCTCCTACCTATCTTTCGAGTTGGTCCTGCCGTACATACCAATACGTACGCTACGGTCACAAGACGAGGCCTCCTAATTGTCCCTAGAATTTCTAAGCAAACAGCGGGAGGCAGGGCTTTCTCCTATAGATCTCCATTTTTATGGAACAGTTTGCCTACCCATGTGAGAGACGCAGACTCGGTCTCAACCTTTAAGTCTTTACTGAAGACTTATCTCTTCAGTAGGTCATATGATTGAGTGTAGTCTGGCCCAGGAGTGTGAAGGTGAACGGAAAGGCTCTGGAGCAATGAACAGCCCTTGCTGTCTCTGCCAGGCCGGTTCCCCTCTCTCCACTGGGGTTCTCTGCCTCTAACCCTGTTACAGGGGCTGAGTCACTGGCTTGCTGGTGCTCTTTCATGCCGTCCCTAGGAGGGGTGTCGTCACTTGAGTGGGTTGAGTTACTGACGTGATCTTCCTGTCTGGGTTGGCGCCCCCTTGGTTTGTGCTGTGGTGGAGACCTCTGTGGGCTATACTCGGCCTTGTCTCAGGATTGTAAGTTGGTGGTTGAGGATATCCCTCTGGTGGTGCGGGGGCTGTGCTTGGCAGAGTGGGTGGGGTTATATCCTTCCTGTTTGGCCCTGTCCGGGGTTTCTTCGGATGGGGCCACGTGTCTCCGGACCGCTCCTGTCTCAGCCTCCAGTATTTATGCTGCAGTAGTTTATGTGTCGGGGGCTGGGGTTAGTTGGTTATACCTGGAGTACTTCTCCTGTCTTATCCAGTGTCCTGTGTGAATTTAAGTATGCTCTCTCTAATTCTCTCGTTTCTCTCTTTCTCTCTGAGAACCTGAGCCCCAAGGACCATACGTCAGGACTACCGGGCATGCTGACACCTTGCTGTCCCCAGTCCGCCTGGCCTTGCTGCTATTCCAGTTTCAACTGTTCTGCCTGCGGTTACTGAAACCCCTACCTGTCCCAGACCTGCTGTTTTCAACTCTTAATGATCGGCTATGAAAAGCCAACTGAGAGACCTGAGCCCTAGGACCATACGTCGGGACTACCGGCCGTGGTGACTCCTTGCTGTCCCCAGTCCGCCTGGCCTTGCTGCTATTCCAGTTTCAACTGTTCTGCCTGCGGTTATGGAACCCCTACCTGTCCCAGACCTGCTGTTTTCAACTCTTAATGATCGCTATGAAAAGCCAACTGAGATTTATTCCTGATTATTATTTGACCATGCTTGTCAGCGTATGAACATTTTTTGAACATCTTGGCATGGTTCTGTTATAATCTCCACCCGGCACAGCCAGAAGAGGACTGGCCACCCCTCATAGCCTGGTTCCTCTCTAGGTTTCTTCCTAGGTTTTGGCCTTTCTAGGGGAGTTTTTCCTAGCCACCGTGCTTCTACACCTGCATTACTAGCTGTTTGGGGTTTTAGGCTGGGTTTCTGTACAGCACTTCGAGATATTAGCTGATGTAAGAAGGGCTATATAAAATAAAATTGATTGATTGATTCATGTACCACACCCACCTTCAGCACCCTTGACAGGCTATGAAAAGCCAATTTACATTTACTCCTGAGGTACTGACCTGTTGCACCCTCTACAACCACTGTGATTATTGTTTGACCCTGCTGGTCATCTATGAACGTTTTAACATCTTGAAGAACAATCTGGCCTTAATAGCCATGTACTCTTATAATCTCCACACGGCACAGCCAGAAGAGGACTGGCCACCCCCTCAGAGCCTGGTTCCTCTCTAGGTTTCATCCTAGGTTCCTGCCTTTCTATTGAGTTTTTCCTAGCCACCGTGCTTCTAAATCTGCATTGCTTGCTGTTCGGGGTTTTAGGCTGGGTTTATGTATAAGCACTTTGTGACATCTGCTGATGTAAAAAGGGCTTTATAAATACATTTTACTTTATTTTAATTGTAAAAGAATCCTGACCACGAAAGCGTATAAATTTGGACACTGTCACAGTGTTCCCGCCCTCTCAAAAAAATGACACTGGCCAGTTGAGGTTGTAATTATGGACAACGATACCTTAATTCTGGAGGAAACCAAATGCCTACTGGCACTGTGGTCGGATGCCACAGTCCAATAGAAGTTAGATCACGCATATAGAAATAAAGATATTTGTCACGATCGTCGTAAGGAATAGACCAAGGCGCAGCGTGATGAACGAACATGGTTCAACTTTATTATCTTTAGTGATAATAGACCACAATAACCAAAACAAGAAACAACTCGTGAAATCCACGGTAACAATGACCAACACGGAACAAAAACCCACAAACACAAAGGGAAAACAGACAGTTTAAATATGGCTCACAATCAGAGACAACCAACGACAGCTGACACTCGTTGCCTCTGATTGGGGAGTCACTCTAGCCAACATAGAAATAAACACAACAGAATGAACACACCCTGGCTCAACATATAGAGTCCCAGAGCCAGGGTGTGACAATATTTATGAAGAGATATCATCCTGAATGAGAGAAAAGGGTTTCTCCCATTCCCACATCCAATGCCAGCGCAAAATCAAATATTTGAAAACATCATACAGAAAGGCCAAGGACTGTTATAGCAGGAGATCAATTTTATTCAGAGCTAGACACAATATGGGGTGACCTTCCCACCACCAGCCCACTGAGGCAATACACATAACTAAAAGAGGGTTCCTCAAGGGTTCTTTGGGAAGGGTCATGGTTCTATGTGGAACCTTTTTGCCCTTCAATGTTTCTTTGCATTCAGAAAAGGGTTCTTTCCTCTTTTAGGGATAATTCAAATGCAGGGGCGGCAGCTCATTCCAATGTTTAGAAGGGTGGTTTTAGTTGGTGTTATCTGTTGTGTTACGCAATTACATGTTAAATAAGACTATGGTCTTATCTGTTGTGTTACGCAATTACATGTTAAATATGACTATGGCCAGTAATTCAACTGTCTCCTCAGGGCCGTTGCAGGGCTAGCACACCTGATTCAACTGTCTCCTCAGGGCCGTTGCAGGGCTAGCACACCTGATTCAACTGTCTTCTCAGGGAGCCCCAGCTGTTGCAGGGCTAGCAAACCTGATTCAACTGTCTCCTCAGGGCCGTTGCAGGGCTAGCAAACCTGATTCAACTGTCTCCTCAGGGCCGTTGCAGGGCTAGCACACCTGATTCAACTGTCTCCTCAGGGCCGTTGTAGGGCTAGCACACCTGATTCAACTGTCTCCTCAGGGACCCCCAGCCGTTGCAGGGCTAGCACACCTGATTCAACTGTCTCCTCAGGGACCCCCAGCCGTTGCAGGGCTAGCAAACCTGATTGAACTGTCTCCTCAGGGACCCCCAGCCGTTGCAGGGCTAGCAAACCTGATTCAACTGTCTCCTCAGGGACCCCCAGCCGTTGCAGGGCTAGCACACCTGATTGAACTGTCTCCTCAGGGACCCCCAGCCGTTGCAGGGCTAGCAAACCTGATTCAACTGTCTCCTCAGGGACCCCCAGCCGTTGCAGGGCTAGCAAACCTGATTCAACTTTTCAATTAAGACAAAAATAACATTTATGGAAATTTAACAATATAGTATGGCTAACCAGAAAATAAGAACCCAGGGGAACATTAGACCTCCACATTATACCTTGATCTAAAGGTTCAGGGGAACATTAGACCACATTATACCTTGATCTAAAGGTTCAGGGAACATTAGACCACATTATATCTTGATCTAAAGGGTACAGGGAACATTAGACCTCCACATTATACCTTGATCTAAAGGTTCAGGGGAACATTAGACCTCCATTATACCTTGATCTAAAGGTTCAGGGAACATTAGACCACATTATACCTTGATCTAAAGGTTCAGGGAAACATTAGACCTCCACATTATACCTTGATCTAAAGGTTCAGGGGAACATTAGACCACATTATACCTTGATCTAAAGGTTCAGGGGAACATTAGACCTCCACATTATACCTTGATCTAAAGGTTCAGGGGAACATTAGACCACATTATACCTTGATATAAAGGTACAGGGAACATTAGACCTCCACATTATACCTTGATCTAAAGGTACAGGGGAACATTAGACCACATTATACCTTGATCTAAAGGTTCAGGGAACATTAGACCTCCACATTATACCTTGATCTAAAGGTTCAGGGGAACATTAGACCTCCACATTATACCTTGATCTAAAGGTTCAGGGGAACATTAGACCCCACATTATACCTTGATCTCAAGGTTCAGGGGAACATTAGACCTCCACATTATACCTTGATCTAAAGGTACAGAGGAACATTAGACCACATTATACCTTGATATAAAGGTTCAGGGGAACATTAGACCTCCACATTATACCTTGATCTAAAGGTACAGGGGAACATTAGACCACATTATACCTTGATATAAAGGTTCAGGGGAACATTAGACCTCCACATTATACCTTGATCTAAAGGTACAGGGGAACATTAGACCCCACATTATACCTTGATCTAAAGGTTCAGGGGAACATTAGACCTCCACATTATACCTTGATCTAAAGGTTCAGGGGGAACATTAGACCTCCACATTATACCTTGATCTAAAGGTTCAGGGGAACATTAGACCACATTATACCCTGATCTAAAGGTACAGGGGAACATTAGACCACATTATACCTTGATCTAAAGGTACAGGGGAACATTAGACCTCCACATTATACCTTGATCTAAAGGTTCAGGGGAACATTAGACCACATTATACCTTGATCTAAAGGTTCAGGGGAACATTAGACCTCCACATTATACCTTGATCTAAAGGTACAGGGGAACATTAGACCTCCACATTATACCTTGATATAAAGGTTCAGGGGAACATTAGACCACATTATACCTTGATCTAAAGGTTCAGGGGAACATTAGACCACATTATACCTTGATATAAAGGTACAGGGGAACATTAGACCTCCACATTATACCTTGATATAAAGGTTCAGGGGAACATTAGACCTCCACATTATACCTTGCCATACACTTGTCTTTCACTGCGCTCTTCTGCTGTGACTCCATAATAGTCCGTTCCCCATGCATCCCCAATACATTTGTAGTTCAGTTTACATTCTGTAATGCTAGTATGCCTCCATGAGTGAAGGAGACTCTGTTTCTGAATTATAACTGATCAAGGATTTGCAGAAAACCGTCATGGCCAATTTTTGTTGCTTTGGTAAAACAGTTTGTTCCCATAGGCCTACTAAATAAGAATCTTATCCATGGAATATAATCAAATCAAATCTGATCCATGTAATATAATAAAATAAAATAAAATAGTATTGGTCACATACACATATTTAGCAGATGTTATTGGTCACATATTTAGCAGATGTTATTGGTCACATATTTAGCAGATGTTATTGCGGGTGTAGCGAAATGCTTGTGTTCCTAGCTCCAACAGTGCAGTAGTATTGTCACGACTTCCGCCGAGGCTGCCCCTCCTCCTTGTTCGGGCAGGTTTCGGCGTTCGTCTCACCGGCTACTAGCTACTGCCGCTCCCATTCTCATCACTCCACTTGTCATGTCTTGTCTTGTCAATCACACACACCTGGTGCTCATTCCCCTAATTAGTCTGTGTATAAGTGTTCCCTCTGTTCCCCTTGTCTTTGTGAGTGATTGTTCTATGTGGGAGGAGAGTAGCTCGGTTGAGATACTCTCTCATTTATTTTGCCAGGTTTGATTTTCCCCTGTGTCATTACATTTATTGTATTTTCTGAGACTGTGCTTGGTCAGGGAGGATTGTTTCCCCTGTACCTGTGTTTGGTCAGGGAGGATTGTTTCCCCTGTACCTGTGTTTGGTCAGGGAGGATTGTTTCCCCTGTACCTGTGTTTGGTCAGGGAGGATTGTTTCCCCTGTACCTGTGTTTGGTCAGGGAGGATTGTTTCCCCTGTACCTGTTTGGATTGCCGTTGTAGGCGCATTGTATGTCTGGAAGGAATAAAGCTGCTTCCGGTTATTTTACTCCTGCGCCTGACTCTGTCCATCATTCACCACAAGTATCTAACAATGCAATCCTTTTCAATTTTGTTAAACTCTATTATATAATATCCTGTGAATCTTTGACAATTTTACCTACAAATCGCTAGCAATAAAGTGCAGAAGATGTCCAAACTGATGCGTAAAGGCACAAAGCTTTCTGTAAGCATGAGCGAGGCCACTGTCCAATATGATGTACAACACGAAGGACTCTTTAGGCTACTTTAAGATTGAAACTTTATTCATTATAAAGCCACAGTATTTATTAATTTATAAAGCCACAGTATTTATTAATTTATAAAGACATAGTATTTATTCCTTTATAAAGACATAGTATTTATTCCTTTATAAAGACATGGTATTTATTCCTTTATAAAGACATAGTATTTGTTCCTTTTATAAAGACATAGTATTTATTCCTTTATAAAGACATAGTATTTATTCCTTTATAAAGACATAGTATTTGTTCCTTTATAAAGACATAGTATTTGTTCCTTTATAAAGACATAGTATTTGTTCCTTTATAAAGACATAGTATTTGTTCCTTTATAAAGACATAGTATTTATTCCATTATAAAGACATAGTATGTGTTCCATTATAAAGACATAGTATGTGTTCCATTATAAAGACATAGTATTTGTTCCATTATAAAGACATAGTATGTGTTCCATTATAAAGACATAGTATTTGTTCCATTATAAAGACATAGTATGTATTCCATTATAAAGACATAGTATGTGTTCCATTATAAAGACATAGTATTTGTTCCTTTATAAAGACATAGTATTTGTTCCTTTATAAAGACATAGTATTTGTTCCTTTATGAAGACATAGTATGTGTTCCTTTATGAAGACATAGTATGTGTTCCATTATAAAGACATAGTATTTGTTCCTTTATAAAGACATAGTATTTGTTCCTTTATAAAGACATAGTATTTATTCCTTTATAAAGACATAGTATTTGTTCCTTTTATAAAGACATAGTATTTGTTCCTTTATAAAGACATAGTATTTATTCCTTTATAAAGACATAGTATTTATTCCCCTTTATAAAGACATAGTATTTGTTCCTTTATAAAGACATAGTATTTGTTCCTTTATAAAGACATAGTATTTATTCCTTTATAAAGACATAGTATTTATTCCTTTATAAAGACATAGTATTTGTTCCTTTATAAAGACATAGTATTTATTCCTTTATAAAGACATAGTATTTATTCCTTTATAAAGACATAGTATGTGTTCCTTTATAAAGACATAGTATTTGTTCCTTTATAAAGACATAGTATGTGTTCCTTTATAAAGACATAGTATTTATTCCTTTATAAAGACATAGTATTTGTTCCTTTATAAAGACATAGTATTTGTTCCTTTATAAAGACATAGTATTTATTCCATTATAAAGACATAGTATGTGTTCCATTATAAAGACATAGTATGTGTTCCATTATAAAGACATAGTATTTGTTCCATTATAAAGACATAGTATGTGTTCCATTATAAAGACATAGTATTTGTTCCATTATAAAGACATAGTATGTGTTCCATTATAAAGACATAGTATGTGTTCCATTATAAAGACATAGTATTTGTTCCTTTATAAAGACATAGTATTTGTTCCTTTATAAAGACATAGTATTTGTTCCTTTATGAAGACATAGTATGTTCCTTTATGAAGACATAGTATGTGTTCCATTATAAAGACATAGTATTTGTTCCTTTATAAAGACATAGTATTTGTTCCTTTATAAAGACATAGTATTTGTTCCTTTATAAAGACATAGTATTTATTCCTTTATAAAGACATAGTATTTGTTCCTTTATAAAGACATAGTATTTATTCCTTTATAAAGACATAGTATTTGTTCCTTTATAAAGACATAGTATTTATTCCTTTATAAAGACATAGTATGTGTTCCATTATAAAGACATAGTATGTGTTCCATTATAAAGACATAGTATGTGTTCCTTTATAAAGATATAGTATTTATTCCTTTAGAAGACATAGTATTTGTTGCTCCTTTGCACTTTTTATACATTGCCGCTTTTATCAATTCTCATCATGTGACCAGGCCTTGCTATAGGTTATCATATTAGAGGTTCTATATGCTAATTCTTTTTAAGACCTGCTTAAATACAACCAATGCACCTAGGCCTACAAAGCTGTTTTACTGTAACAAAAAAAAAAGGAGGATATGTGAAATAGTGTTTATTTGTACAGGTCGAGGATAGCGGGACAGTAACCCATTCCGTCCAGTTTTAAATCAAGGCAGGTTTGATTAATTTTCATACAGGGAGGGACCAGAGAATCTGGTCACAATGCAGACGCAGTGGGCAGATAAAATACACATTTATTACCATGTGTAGACACAACAAATCTCCATCAGATAGTGATCGGATAATCTTGATCGGATGACGACAACCATGTTAATGCAAAGTGTATCCATGGCTATGGTGAGACACAGACATATCCAGAAACTGCTAGAGTGATGTGTAAAGGCAGAACAGGAATGTGAACACAGAACACTGATCTGTAGGGATGAATGGAGGAACATTGATCTGCGAAGGCTAAAGGCAGCTTTAGGAATGAAACAGACAAACTAGATAAATCTGCTTTGAAACACATCCTAATTTGCTCTTTCTGGCAACACACTTTTTACTTTTCAATGGAAAGAATATAAAATATAATATATAATATATAATACAATATAGAATAGAACATATAATATAATATATAATATATAATAGGATACATAATATAACATACAACATATAATAGAATATGTAATATAATATATAATATAGAATGTATAATAGAATATGTAATATATTTAAGCAATAAGGCACGAGGGGGTGTGGTATATGGCCAAAATACCACAGCTAAGGGCTGTTCTTAAGCACGATGCGATGCGGAGTTGTATATAATAATATACTTATTGCTATTATAAACTGGTTACCAATGCAATTAGAGCAGTAAAAATAAATGTTTTGTCCTACCCGTGGTATACCACGGCTGTCAGCCTATCAGCATTCAGGGCTCAAACCACCCAGTTTATAAAATATAATATATAATATAATATATAATAGAAAATAGAATAGAATATGGAATGTAGAATATAATAAGTAATATAATATATAACAAATGTATTCACCCCCCTTGGCATTTGTCCTATTTTGTTGCCTTACAACCTGGAATTAAATTTGTTTGGTAGGCATGTTTGTATCATTTCATTTACACAACATGCCTACCACTTTGAAGATGCAAAATATTTTTTTATAAGAAATAAGACAAAAAAACAGAAAACTTGAGCGTGCATAACTATTCAAGTCAATACTTTGTAGAGCCACCTTTTTCCTTCAATTCTGACCAGTTTCCCAGTCCCTGCCGATGAAAAACATCCCCACAGCATGATGCTGCCACCATCATGCTTCACTGTGGGGATTGTGTTCTCGGGGTGATGAGAGGTATTGGGTTTGCGCCAGACATATCCTTGATGGCCAAAAAGCTCAATTTTAGTCTCATCTGACCAGAGTACCTTCCTCCATATGTTTGGGGAGTCTCCCACATGCCTTTTGGCGAACACCAAATATTGTTTTCTTTAAGCAATGGCTTTTTTCTGGCCACTCTTCCGTAAAGCCGAGCTCTGTGGAGTGTACGGCTAAAGGTGGTCCTATGGACAGATACTCCAATCTCCGCTGTGGAGCTTTGCAGCTCCTTCAGGGTTATCTTTGGTCTCTTTGTTGCCTCCCTGATTAATGCCCTCCTGTCTGGTCCGTGAGTTTTGGTGGGCGGCCCTCTCTTGGCAGGTTTGTTGTGGTGCCATATTCTTTCAATTTTTTAATAATGGATTTAATGGTGCTCCGTGGGATGTTCAAAGTGTCAGATATTTTTTATAACCCAACCCTGATCTGTACTTCTCCACAACTTTGTCCCTGACCTGTTTGGAGAGCTCCTTGGTCTTCATGGGCCGCTTGCTTGGTGGTGCCCCTTGCTTAGTGGTGTTGCAGACTCTGGGGCCTTTCAGAACAGGTGTATATATACAATGAGATCCTGTGACAGATCATGTGACACTTAGATTGCACACAGGTGGACTTTATTTAACTAATTATGTGACTTCTGAAGGTAATTGGTTGCACCAGATCTTATTTAGGGGCTTCATAGCAAAGGGGGTGAATACATATGCACGCACCACATTTCCGTTATTTATTTTTTTGAATTTTTTGAAACAAGTAATTTTTTTCTTTTCACTTCACCAATTTGGACTATTTTGTGTATGTCCATTACATGAAATCCAAATTAAAATCCATTTAAATTACAGGTTGTAATGCAACAACATAGGAAAAACGCCAAGGGGGATGAATACTTTTGCAAGGCACTGTACTCCATATGGAAATATAATAATAACAATAATAATAATAATAATAATAATAATAATGATAATAATAGCCACTTTTTTTTCACAGACAGTACATTGATTGCATAATTCTTTTCTATATGTGATCCTTGTGACTAGATATGAAATCGTCAGGGTGTTGTTGTCTAGAAGTTGTGGAACAAGAGGCCCGGGGTGATGACAGGGTGTTGTTGTCTAGAAGTTGTGGAACAAGAGGCCCGGGGTGATGACTTCAGCACATCTCCCTAACAGAAGCTCTTACACTACTGTGGTTGCTCAGCTGTTGTTTTCATCTAGAGTGTAGCCAGTAGCTCAAC
>NW_025535685.1:0-42500 GCF_020615455.1 Coregonus clupeaformis | reverse complement strand
TAATTTCGATTAAGACATTAATGAGCGAGCTAGGACGGACGTAGTCAATATAACTATTTGTTCAGCACTTTTGAAATGTACAGCGACAGAATTCAGAACCTGGGCCGTTCTTACAGTGTTCTCCCTGTACACCAAGTCAGAACCGTAGGATAAATAAAGGGGGCATATAAGCAGACAATGAAAGCTCTTACAATATTCGATGATGACATTTCTCTAAAACAGGCTATAGGCTACATGTGCACCACCAAGTCAGAACAGTAAGCTAAGTTATGAGGGGAAAAGCGACCAAATTATTAGGGTGAGGCACATGGGCTATTAACAGCTTACTACACAACATACACTTAGTATTACTTTCTTAGCTACAGTATACATTTCTCCCTGGCATATTACATCATACAATACATTTTTGGACTCACCTTGTTGCGCTGTGCTCACTTGAACAGGAAGGTGGGGCGCCGGTTCTTCTTGTGGGCAAATTTTGTAATCTAACGTTGTCGTCAAAGTCTGGCATTCTCTGGATTTATGGTGCTTTCAAGACAACTGGGAACTCTGAAAAAAACCCAAGGTTGAATCATGATCTTCAGGTTGCTCTAGAAAGAGGCCCGAGTTCCCTACTTGGAATTTTGAGTTGGATGACCGTTCAAAACTTAATTTCCCAGTCGGACCTCGTTTTTGTCCAAGTTCCCAGTTGTCTTGAACTCACTGAAGTCTGAGTTTTCCCAGTTCCGAGTTCCCAGTTGTCTTGAACTCACTGAAGTCTGAGTTTTCCCAGTTCCGAGTTCCCAGTTGTCTTGAACTCACTGAAGTCTGAATTTTCCCAGTTCCGAGTTCCCAGTTGTCTTGAACTCACTGAAGTCTGAGTTTTCCCAGTTCCCAGTTCCCAGTTGTCTTGAACTCACTGAAGTCTGAGTTTACCCAGTTCCCAGTTCCCAGTTGTCTTGAACTCACTGAAGTCTGAGTTTTCCCAGTTCCCAGTTGTCTTGAACTCACTGAAGTCTGAGTTTTCCCAGTTCAGAGTTTCCAGTTGTTTTGAACGCGGCAGAAGTCATGCTGGATTGACAGCAAGGCCAATGTATTCAACCTTTTCTGGCCCATGGTGTTGCATGTGAATGTTTATCCTTTTAAGCTTGGACCACACACCCTCTCCACTGAATAACAGGCTAGTGACTGCATTGCAACTCTTGCAGTTAGCCACTGATTCCTTCTGAACCACTCATTGTTGAAATTGCGATTTCCAACTTTTTGTGTAATGTTTATGTCCAATGGCCAAAGAGCACTGATACATTTTATCTATAATTTCTCTTCATATGGCAAAGATTGAAAAGGATTTCCCAGTATGGCAGTACACAAGGGGCTTGAATTTTCGAGCTCTCCCTCTAGATTTTGTGGCGTTACGTAGTGTCCACATGAGTGACAGAACACTGAGCCAATCACGGCGCAACTAGAGGACATTCCCAACACCTACGCTCTGTATCCTTCTGGTGGGCCGGGCGCATGCACGCTTACTTCGGTCGCCAGTTGTACGGTGTTTCCTTCGACACGTTGGTGCGGCTGGCTAGGGGAGGGAATGGCTGGCTAGGGGAGGGAATGGCTGGCTAGGGGAGGAAATGGCTGGCTAGGGGAGGAAATGGCTGGCTAGGGGAGGGAATGGCTGGCTAGGGGAGGGAATGGCTGGCTAGGGGGAGGGAATGGCTGGCTAGGGGAGGGAATGGCTGGCTAGGGGAGGGAATGGCTGGCTAGGGGAGGGAATGGCTGGCTAGGGGAGGGAATGGCTGGCAGGGGAGGGAATGGCTGGCTAGGGGAGGGAATGGCTGGCTAGGGGAGGGAATGGCTGGCTAGGGGAGGGAATGGCTGGCTAGGGGAGGGAATGGCTGGCTAGGGGAGGGAATGGCTGGCTAGGGGGAGGAAATGGCTGGCAGGGGAGGGAATGGCTGGCTAGGGGAGGGAATGGCTGGCTAGGGGAGGGAATGGCTGGCTAGGGGAGGGAATGGCTGGCTAGGGAGGGAATGGCTGGCTAGGGGAGGGAATGGCTGGCTAGGGGAGGGAATGGCTGGCAGGGGAGGGAATGGCTGGCTAGGGGAGGGAATGGCTGGCTAGGGGAGGGAATGGCTGGCTAGGGGAGGGAATGGCTGGCTAGGGGAGGGAATGGCTGGCTAGGGGAGGGAATGGCTGGCTAGGGGAGGGAATGGCTGGCAGGGGAGGGAATGGCTGGCTAGGGGAGGGAATGGCTGGCTAGGGGAGGGAATGGCTGGCTAGGGGGAGGGAATGGCTGGCTAGGGGGAGGGAATGGCTGGCAGGGGAGGGAATGGCTGGCAGGGGAGGGAATGGCTGGCTAGGGGAGGGAATGGCTGGCAGGGGATGTAGCTCAGTTCGTAGAGCATGGCGTTTGCAACGCCAGGGTTGTGGGTTCGATTCCCACGGGGGGTATAAAAATAAAATAAAAAGTAATGTATGCACTAACTGTAAGTCGCTCTGGATAAGAGCGTCTGCTAAATGACAAAAATGTAAATGTACTACTGCTGCTACTACTGCTACCACTGTTACTACTGCTGCTGCTACAGTTACTGCTGCTGCTACTGCTGCTGCTACAGTTACTGCTGCTGTTACTGCTGCTGCTACAGTTACTGCTGCTGCTACTGCTGCTGCTACAGTTACTGCTGTTACTACTGCTGCTGCTACAGTTACTGCTGCTGCTACTGCTGCTGCTACAGTTACTGCTGCTGCTACTGCTGCTGCTACAGTTACTGCTGTTACTACTGCTGCTGCTACAGTTACTGCTGCTGCTACTGCTGCTGCTACAGTTACTACTACTACTACTGCTACTACTGCTTCTACTACTGCTGTTAATACTGCTGCTACTGTTACTACTACTACTGGTGCTACTAATACTACTGCTTCTACTAATACTACTACTACTGGTGCTACTAATACTACTACTACTGCTACTACTACTACTGCTACTACTAATACTACTGGTGCTACTAATACTGCTACTACTATTACTACTACTACTGGTGCTACTAATACTACTACTACTGCTACTACTAATACTACTACTATTGCTACTACTATTACTACTACTACTGCTACTAATATTACTACTACTGCTACTACTATTACTACTACTACTGCTACTACTATTACTACTACTACTGCTACTACTACTGCTACTACTAATACTACTACTACTGCTACTACTATTTCTACTACTACATTTACATTTACATTTACATTTACGTCATTTAGCAGACGCTCTTATCCAGAGCGACTTACAAATTGGTGCATTCACCCCTATAGCCAGTGGGTTAACCACTTTACAATATATATATATTTTTTTTACTACTGGTGCTACTACTACTACTACTACTGCTACTACTAATACTACTACTATGAGTCTTGTCCTGGAAGCAGAACTCCGTGATTTCCACTTAGATAGGCTAACTGCAAAGTCAAAAAGACCTATATTGTTTAAAAAAAATGTTTAGCTTCCTGGTCTTCATTTAAAGTTAGGGTTAGGCAGTGTGGTTAATGTTAGGTTTAAAATCCGATTTTATGACTTTGTGGCTGTGCCAGCTAGTGACCACTCTGCAGAGCTACGTCCAAAACAAGATTCCTGACTAAAAATGCTAACTTGTGTGCTACTGCTGGTGGGGAAAGAACTAGCTCCAACACTGTCCTTCAAGCCCCCGAGAGCACCTATACTAAATACACACCCCCAAGTCACAACAACTTGGGGGGAGGGAGGGAGGGAGGTCATGGGTAAGACCAGTCAGAGTGTGATAAAAGCAATAAACGGCTGGGCCAGCCAAATGTTCTGCTGTTATCAGGGCTCAGAGAGAATGGAGCTGTCTGTTGTAATAGAAGCCAGGGGGAACTCCACCATACATACCTTCACTGCTTCCATGGAACACCCAAAAAAAATAATATATATATATCTCTCTCTCTCTCTGCTAAATGTAAACTTACATTTTGTTTTGTTACACTAGCTTTGAAAAAGCTCAAATCTGTACAACAAAAAGTTAAAATCTGTACAACAAAAGCCAAAATCTGTAAATCTAATAAGCAGACTCCCTAACCCTAATAATCCTAGCTTGGTCCCAGATCAGATTGTGCTTTCTTGTCAACTCCTTGTCATTTGCCAAACATGTCTGGCGTGGCAAGGAGTGGCATGATGGCACATGCAGACTGGCACCAGGCTACCTGGATCCTGGATGGGTGTATGGTTGTCAATAGCAACAAGGATATCAAGGAGATAGTCTCAAGCAAATCCTTGAACTTCACAAGTTCGCAAAGTAAGCAAATTTACAAATTCTTGCAAATGTTTGTAAATCTTCTAGGAACCTGAGTTTAGAAAGCGCAGTCTCAGGAGTGACAGACAGGGAGGACATTTAACCGTGAGACACCGTTTCTCTTCCCATTCTGTATCAGATCGTTAAATACTGGTTACTGTATAATATGTTTGATGTTTCTTCAGTAGAGTAGTCCAGCACTATCAGTGTGTTCAGGCCTCTGTCACCTGAGACCAACACTCAGAGTATCTTCTGTCACTGCTGAGGCATGGAGGAGAATTTGCTGCTCTAAAAGCAACATGTAAATGCTATGGAAAAACGCCTTGTGTTGCATTTTGTCCCAAAGAAAGTACCTGCCTCTACGCCGATGTAGCACAATCACTATCAGTGTTGTTATCCTTTGAGTAACATCATCATAACACCGTTACTATCAATAGAGACTGAGGGTATACAGGGGAGAGAAGGGTGTAGGAGAGGACGGGGTCAGAGTAAACAGGGAGGAGCAGGGGAGAGGAGGGGGTCAGAGTAAACAGGGAGGAGCAGGGGAGAGGAGGGGGTCAGAGTAAACAGGGAGGAGCAGGGGAGAGGACGGGGTCAGAGTAAACAGGGAGGAGCAGGGGAGAGGAGGGGGTCAGAGTAAACAGGGAGGAGCAGGGGAGAGGAGGGGGTCAGAGTAAACAGGGAGGAGCAGGGGAGAGGAGGGGGGTCAGAGTAAACAGGGAGGAGCAGGGGAGAGGAGGGGGTCAGAGTAAACAGGGAGGAGCAGGGGAGAGGAGGGGGTCAGAGTAAACAGGGAGGAGCAGGGGAGAGGAGGGGGTCAGAGTAAACAGGGAGGAGCAGGGGAGAGGAGGGGGTCAGAGTAAACAGGGAGGAGCAGGGGAGAGGAGGGGGTCAGAGTAAACAGGGAGGAGCAGGGGGAGAGGAGGGGGTCAGAGTAAACAGGGAGGAGCAGGGGAGAGGAGGGGGTCAGAGTAAACAGGGAGGAGCAGGGGAGAGGAGGGGGTCAGAGTAAACAGGGAGGAGCAGGGGAGAGGAGGGGGTCAGAGTAAACAGGGAGGAGCAGGGGAGAGGAGGGGGGTCAGAGTAAACAGGGAGGAGCAGGGGAGAGGAGGGGGTCAGAGTAAACAGGGAGGAGCAGGGGAGAGGAGGGGGTCAGAGTAAACAGGGAGGAGCAGGGGAGAGGAGGGGGTCAGAGTAAACAGGGAGGAGCAGGGGAGAGGAGGGGGTCAGAGTAAACAGGGAGGAGCAGGGGAGAGGAGGGGGTCAGAGTAAATAGGGAGGAGCAGGGGAGAGGAGGGGGTCAGAGTAAACAGGGAGGAGCAGGGGAGAGGAGGGGGTCAGAGTAAACAGGGAGGAGCAGGGGAGAGGAGGGGGTCAGAGTAAACAGGGAGGAGCAGGGGAGAGGAGGGGGTCAGAGTAAACAGGGAGGAGCAGGGGAGAGGACGGGGTCAGAGTAAACAGGGAGGAGCAGGGGAGAGGACGGGGTCAGAGTAAACAGGGAGGAGCAGGGGAGAGGAGGGGGTCAGAGTAAACAGGGAGGAGCAGGGGAGAGGACGGGGTCAGAGTAAACAGGGAGGAGCAGGGGAGAGGACGGGGTCAGAGTAAATAGGGAGGAGCAGGGGGAGAGGAGGGGGGTCAGAGTAAACAGGGAGGAGCAGGGGAGAGGAGGGGGTCAGAGTAAACAGGGAGGAGCAGGGGAGAGGACGGGGTCAGAGTAAACAGGGAGGAGCAGGGGAGAGGACGGGGTCAGAGTAAACAGGGAGGAGCAGGGGAGAGGAGGGGGTCGGAGTAAACAGGGAGGAGCAGGGGAGAGGACGGGGTCAGAGTAAACAGGGAGGAGCAGGGGAGAGGACGGGGTCAGAGTAAATAGGGAGGAGCAGGGGAGAGGAGGGGGTCAGAGTAAACAGGGAGGAGCAGGGGAGAGGAGGGGTCAGAGTAAACAGGGAGGAGCAGGGGAGAGGAGGGGGTCAGAGTAAACAGGGAGGAGCAGGGGGAGAGGACGGGGTCAGAGTAAACAGGGAGGAGCAGGGGAGAGGAGGGGGTCAGAGTAAACAGGGAGGAGCAGGGGAGAGGACGGGGTCAGAGTAAACAGGGAGGAGCAGGGGAGAGGACGGGTCAGAGTAAATAGGGAGGAGCAGGGGAGAGGAGGGGGTCAGAGTAAACAGGGAGGAGCAGGGGAGAGGAGGGGTCAGAGTAAACAGGGAGGAGCAGGGGAGAGGACGGGGTCAGAGTAAACAGGGAGGAGCAGGGGAGAGGACGGGGTCAGAGTAAACAGGGAGGAGCAGGGGAGAGGAGGGGGGCAGAGTAAACAGGGAGGAGCAGGGGAGAGGACGGGGTCAGAGTAAACAGGGAGGAGCAGGGGAGAGGACGGGGTCAGAGTAAATAGGGAGGAGCAGGGGAGAGGAGGGGGTCAGAGTAAACAGGGAGGAGCAGGGGGAGAGGAGGGGTCAGAGTAAACAGGGAGGAGCAGGGGGAGAGGAGGGGGGTCAGAGTAAACAGGGAGGAGCAGGGGAGAGGACGGGGTCAGAGTAAACAGGGAGGAGCAGGGGAGAGGAGGGGGTCAGAGTAAACAGTAATGGCAGCAGAGAGGGAGGAGCAGGGGAGAGGAGGGGGGTCAGTCAGTCACACAGCAGCTGTAGAGGGGGTGGTAACTAACACTAACTAACTAAGTCATTGACCTGCAGGACACCTGGCTAGTGACATGTTGAGACAACAGCCTGATGAAGGTTAACACTTAAATACTGTGATTTGCATGGCCCAGTAAAACTGTATTCAAATATAGAGGAGTTGTCTTTTCCTAAAGGGTAACAATAGAACAGGCAGAGAGAGGAACTCATCATGGATCCTTTTATACCCAGGTGTTGTTTCAGTCAAAGGTCACCACTGTAGTCATGTTATTTTTAAAGAAGAGAATGTTTACTCATTAACCTTCCTGGTGAAAGAAAAGGAAATTACCTGAAAAGATTTGCATGAAATGAAATATTTTCTATTACGCTACACTTTGCCACGCCTGTGAGATCAAGCCAGTGTTGTTTTGTAAACTCAAAGTGTTCATTTAAAACTGGATTGGTGGGACTTTATGGAGTAGTTTCGCGGTCACAGATTATACATAATCCTAGACTAAATTGCACTTTTAAACTGGACTAACTGAAATTGCATTTCTCAAACATGGTTTATTAAAAAAGTCTCAGTTGCCCAGGAGGACGATTAGAGTCAACCTCTTAAGGAACACACCCTTCTTTTCAATTTCCTCCTAAAATGACATCCCCAAATCTAACTTCCTGTAGCTCAGGACCTGAAGCAAGAATATGCATATTCTTGGTACTATTTGAAAGGAAACACTTTGTGAAGTTTGTGAAATTAATGTAGGAGAACACAACATAATAGATCTGGTGAAAGATAAAACAAATGAAAAAACATATGTTTTCTATTTTTATTTTGCTGCATAATTTTGACATGAAAATAAAACCCATTGATTCAGATAGGAAGCTGGAGCTCTTTTAGATGTTGTCTATCAGAGGGCAACAGTGTACGTGCAAAGTTTCAGACTGATATCTTCAAGAATGAGCTTAACATTAAGTATGAAGTCACCCAGGTGTTCCTCACGAGTTTGCCCAAATGCACCCAAGTGGCCTCCAAGTGGCCAAATTAGTAAATTGATCAATTTTCAAGTACATCATTATAGAGAACATACAAAAATGCTATGGTAATAACACATTAAAGTTTACACACTCCCAGGAATGTCATACGTGATGGATCATTAGCTTCCCTACATAAGACACTAACCTTCACACCTCTAGATGTCCGGGCGGGGTGGGTGTGGAGACAGAGACATAAGACACTAACCTTCACACCTCTAGATGTCCGGGCGGGGTGGGTGTGGAGCCAGAGACATAAGACACTAACCTTCACACCTCTAGATGTCCGGGCGGGGTGGGTGTGGAGACAGAGACAGCAGCAGAGGTCAGACTGAATGAACCAGTTTCTACTGGAGGACTTGAATGTGGTCTCTTTGGTGTTGGCTCCCAGAGGTCATCTGAGTCAGTCTCTAGCACAATATATTTTTTTAAATCAGTAAGAACTCAAGTTTACTACTACTTATTCTATTGAACCTTTATTTTAGCAGGGGGTGAGCCCTACATCAATACTTTTACGGATGAGCCCTACATCAATACTTTTACGGATGAGCCCTACATCAATACTTTTTACGGATGAGCCCTGCATCAATACTTTTACGGATGAGCCCTGCATCAATACTTTTACGGATGAGCCCTGCATCAATACTTTTATGGATGAGCCCTGCATCAATACTTTTACGGATGAGCCCTGCATCAATACTTTTACGGATGAGCCCTACATCAATACTTTTACGGATGAGCCCTGCATCAATACTTTTACGGATGAGCCCTGCATCAATACTTTTATGGTTGAGCCCTACATCAATACATTTACGGATGAGCCCTACATCAATACTTTTACGGTTGAGCCCTACATCAATACTTTTACGGATGAGCCCTACATCAATACTTTTACGGATGAGCCCTGCATCAATACTTTTACGGATGAGCCCTGCATCAATACTTTTACGGATGAGCCCTACATCAATACTTTTACGGTTGAGCCCTACATCAATACTTTTACGGATGAGCCCTGCATCAATACTTTTACGGTTGAGCCCTACATCAATACTTTTACAGATGAGCCCTGCATCAATACTTTTTACGGATGAGCCCTGCATCAATACTTTTACGGATGAGCCCTGCAGCAATACTTTTACGGATGAGCCCTGCATCAATACTTTTACGGATGAGCCCTGCATCAATACTTTTACGGATGAGCCCCTGCATCAATACTTTTACGGTTGAGCCCTACATCAATACTTTTACGGTTGAGCCCTACATCAATACTTTTACGGATGAGCCCTACATCAAAACTTTTACGGATGAGCCCTACATCAATACTTTTACGGATGAGCCCTGCATCAATACTTTTACGGATGAGCCCTGCATCAATACTTTTACGGATGAGCCCTGCATCAATACTTTTACGGATGAGCCCTGCATCAATACTTTTACGGATGAGCCCTGCATCAATACTTTTACGGATGAGCCCTGCATCAATACTTTTACGGTTGAGCCCTACATCAATACTTTTACGGTTGAGCCCTACATCAATACTTTTACGGATGAGCCCTACATCAAAACTTTTACGGATGAGCCCTACATCAATACTTTTACGGATGAGCCCTGCATCAATACTTTTACGGATGAGCCCTGCATCAATACTTTTACGGTTGAGCCCTACATCAATACTTTTACAGATGAGCCCTGCATCAATACTTTTACGGATGAGCCCTGCATCAATACTTTTACGGATGAGCCCTGCATCAATACTTTTACGGATGAGCCCTGCATCAATACTTTTACGGATGAGCCCTGCATCAATACTTTTACGGATGAGCCCTGCATCAATACTTTTACGGTTGAGCCCTACATCAATACTTTTACGGTTGAGCCCTACATCAATACTTTTACGGATGAGCCCTACATCAAAACTTTTACGGATGAGCCCTACATCAATACTTTTACGGATGAGCCCTGCATCAATACTTTTACGGATGAGCCCTGCATCAATACTTTTACGGATGAGCCCTGCATCAATACTTTTACGAATGAGCCCTACATCAATACTTTTACGGATGAGCCCTACATCAATACTTTTACGGTTGAGCCCTACATCAATACTTTTACGGATGAGCCCTGCATCAATACTTTTACGGTTGAGCCCTACATCAATACTTTTACGGATGAGCCCTGCATCAATACTTTTACGGATGAGCCCTACATCAATACTTTTACGGTTGAGCCCTACATCAATATTTTTACGGTTGAGCCCTACATCAATACTTTTATGGATGAGCCCTACATCAATACTTTTACGGTTGAGCCCTACATCAATACTTTTACGGATGAGCCCTACATCAATACTTTTACGGTTGAGCCCTACATCAATACTTTTATGGATGAGCCCTACATCAATACTTTTACGGATGAGCCCTACATCAATACTTTTACGGTTGAGCCCTACATCAATACTTTTACGGATGAGCCCTACATCAAAACTTTTACGGATGAGCCCTACATCAATACTTTTATGGATGAGCCCTACATCAATACTTTTACGGATGAGCCCTGCATCAATTCTTTTAGCAGGGGGTTGAGCCCTGCATCAATACTTTTAGCATGGGGTTGAGCCCTGCATCAATACTTTTAGCAGGGGGTTGAGCCCTGCATCAAAACTATTAGCAGGGGTTGAGCCCTGCATCAATACTTTTAGCAGGAGGTTGATCCCTGCATCAATACTTTTAGCAGGGGTTGAGCCCTGCATCAATACTTTTAGAAGGGGTTGAGCCCTGCATCAATACTTTCAGCAGGGGGTTTAGCCCAGCATCAATACTTTTAGCAGGGGGTTGAGCCCTGCATCAATACTATTAGCAGGGGTTGAGCCCTGCATCAATACTTTTAGCAGGGGGTTGAGCCCTGCATCAATACTTTTAGCAGGGGGTTGAGCCCTGCATCAATACTTTTAGCAGGGGGTTGAGCCCTGCATCAATACTATTAGCAGGGGTTGAGCCCTGCATCAATAGTTTTAGCAGGGGGTTGAGCCCTGCATCAATACTATTAGCAGGGGTTGAGCCCTGCATCAATACTTTTAGCAGGGGGTTTAGCCCAGCATCAATACTTTTAGCAGGGGGTTGAGCCCTGCATCAATACTGTTAGCAGGGGGGTTTAGCCCAGCATCAATACTTTTAGCAGGGGTTGAGCCCTGCATCAATACTATTAGCAGGGGTTGAGCCCTGCATCAATACTTTTAGCAGGGGGGTTGAGCCCTGCATCAATACTTTAGCAGGGTTTTTTATTTTTTTATTTTTTTATTTCACCTTTATTTAACCAGGTAAGCCAGTTGAGAACAGGTTCTCATTTACAACTGCGACCTGGCCAAGATAAAGCAAAGTAGTGCAATAAAAACAACACAGAGTTACATATGGGGTAAAAAAACATAAAGTCAGAAATACAACAGAAAATATATATACAGTGTGTGCAAATGTAGCAAGTTATGGAGGTAAGGCAATAAATAGGCTATAGTGCAGAATAATTACAATAGTATTAACACTGGAATGCTAGATGTGCAAGAGATGATGTGCAAATAGAGATACTGGGGTGCAAAAGAGCAAAATAAATAACAATATAGGGATGAGGTAGTTGGGTGGGCTAATTTCAGATGGGCTGTGTACAGGTGCAGTGATCGGTAAGGTGCTTTGACAACTGATGCTTAAAGTTATTGAGGGGAGATAAGAGTCTCCAGCTTCAGAGATTTTTGCAATTCGTTCCAGTCATTGGCAGCAGAGAACTGGAAGGAATGGCGGCCAAAGGAGGTGTTGGCTTTGGGAATGACCAGTGAGATATACCTGCTGGAGCGCAGACTACGGGTGGGTGCTGCTATGGTGACCAATGAGCTAAGATAAGGCGGGGATTTGCCTAGCAGTGATTTATAGATGGCCTGGAGCCAGTGGGTTTGACGACGAACATGTAGTGAGGACCAGCCAACAAGAGCGTACAGGTCACAGTGGTGGGTAGTGTATGGGGCTTTGGAGACAAAACGGATGGCACTGTGATAGACTACATCCAATTTGCTGAGTAGAGTGTTGGAGGCTATTTTGTAAATGACATCGCCGAAGTCAAGGATCGGTAGGATAGTCAGTTTTACGAAGGCATGTTTGGCAGCATGAGTGAAGGAGGCTTTGTTGCGAAATAGGAAGCCGATTCTAGATTTAACTTTGGATTGGAGATTCTTTATGTGAGTCTGGAAGTTGAGTTTACAGTCTAACCAGACACCTAGATATTTGTAGTTGTCCACATACTCTAGGTCAGACCCGTCGAGAGTGGTGATTCTAGTCGGGTGGGCGGGTGCTAGCAGCGTTCGATTGAAAAGCATGCATTTAGTTTTACTAGTGTTTAAGAGCAGTTGAAGGCTACTGAAGGATTGTTGTATGGCATTGAAGCTCGTTTGGAGGTTTGTTAACACAGTGTCCAATGAAGGGCCAGATGTATACAAAATGGTGTCGTCTGCGTAGAGGTGGATCTGAGAGTCACCAGCAGCAAGAGCGACATCATTGATATACACGGAGAAAAGTGTCGGCCCAAGAATTGAACCCTGTGGCACCCCCATAGAGACTGCCATAGGTCCAGACAACAGGCCCTCCGATTTGACACACTGAACTCTATCTGAGAAGTAGTTGGTGAACCAGGCGAGGCAGTCATTTGAGAAACCAAGGCTATTTAGTCTGCCAATAAGAATGCGGTGGTTGACAGAGTCGAAAGCCTTGGCCAGGTCGATGAAGACGGCTGCACAGTACTGTCTATTATCAATCGTGGTTATAATATCGTTTAGGACCTTGAGCGTGGCTGAAGTGCACCCGTGACCAGCTCGGAAACCGGATTGCATAGCGGAGAAGGTACGGTGGTATTCGAAATGGTCGATGATCTGTTTGTTAACTTGGCTTTCGAATACTTTCGAAAGGCAGGGCAGGATGGATATAGGTCTGTAGCAGTTTGGATCTAGAGTGTCACCCCCTTTGAAGAGGGGGATGACCGCGGCAGCTTTCCAATCTCTGGGGATCTCAGACGTTATGAAAGAGAGGTTGAACAGACTAGTAATAGGGGTTGCGACAATTTCGGTGGCTAGTTTTAGAAAGAAAGGGTCCAGATTGTCTAGCCCAGCTGATTTGTAGGGGTCCAGATTTTGCAGCGCTTTCAAAACATCAGCTGTCTGAATTTGTGTGAAGGAGAAGCGGGGGCATGGGCAAGTTGCAGCAGAGGGTGCAGAGTTGGTGGCCGGGTTAGTGGTAGCCAGATGGAAAGCATGGCCAGCTGTAGCAAAATGCTTGTTGAAATTCTCGATTATTGTAGATTTATCGGTGGTGATAGTGTTTCCTAGCCTCAGTGCAGTGGGCAGCTGGGAGGAAGTGCTCTTATTCTCCATGGACTTTACAGTGTCCCAAAACTTTTTGGAGTTAGTGCTACAGGATGCAAATTTCTGTTTGAAAAAGTTAGCCTTTGCTTTCCTGACTGCTTGTGTATATTGGTTCCTAACTTCCCTGAAAAGTTGCATATCGCGGGGGCTATTTGATGCTAATGCTGTACGCCACAGGATGTTTTTGTGCTGGTCAAGGGCAGTCAAGTCTGAGGAGAACCAGGGGCTATATCGGTTCTTAGTTCTGTATTTTTTGAATGGGGCATGTTTATTTAAGATTGAGAGGAAATTACTTTTAAGGAACAACCAGGCATCCTCTACTGACGGAATGAGATCTATATCCATCCAGGATACCTGGGCCAGGTCAATTAGGAAGGCCTCCTCGCTAAAGTGTTTTAGGGAGCGTTTGACAGTGATGAGGGGTGGTCGTTTGACCGCGGACCCGTTACGGACGCAGGCAATAAGGCAGTGATCGCTGAGATCCTGGTTGAAGACAGCTGAGGTGTATTTAGAGGGTATGTTAGTCAGGATGATATCTATGAGGGTACCCATGTTTAAGGATTTAGGGTTGTACCTGGTAGGTTCGTTGATAATTTGCGTGAGGTTGAGGGCATCTAGCTTGGATTGTAGGATGGCTGGGGTATTAAGCATATCCCAATTTAGGTCACCAAGCAGTACAAACTCAGAGGATAAATGGGGGGCAATCAATTCACATATGGTGTCCAGGGCACAGCTGGGGGCTGAGGGGGGTCTGTAGCAAGCGGCAACAGTGAGAGACTTATTTCTGGAAAGGTGGATTTTTAGAAGTAGAAGCTCAAACTGTTTGGGCACAGACCTGGATAGTATGATAGAGCTCTGCAGGCTATCTCTACAGTAGATTGCAACTCCACCCTCTTTGGCAGTTCTATCTAGACGGAAAATGTTATAGTTGGGGATGGAAATTTCAGAATTTTTGGTGGCCTTCCTGAGCCAGGATTCAGACACTGCTAGAACATCAGGGTTGGCAGAGTGTGCTAACGCAGTGAATAACTCAAACTTAGGAAGTAGACTTCTGATATTTATGTGCAAGAAACCAAGACTTTTGCGATTACAGAAGTCATCAAATGATAGCTCCTGGGGAGTAGGAGTGATACTGGGGGCTACAGGGCCTGGGTTAGCCTCTACATCACCAGAGGAACAGAGGAGGACTAGAATAAGGATACGGCTAAAGGCTTTAAGAACTGGTCTTCTAGTGCGTTGGGTACATAGAATAAAGGGGGCAGATTTCCGGGTGTTATAGAAAAGATTCAGGGCATTATGTACAGACAAGGATATGGAAGGATATGAGTAAAGTGGAGGTAAACCTAAGCATTGGGTAACAATGAAAGAGATAGTATCTCTAGAGGCATCAATTGAGTCGGTCTCTGAGTGTATGGGGGAGGGACAAAGGAGCTAACTAAGGCAGGTTTAGCTAGGCTGGGGGGTCTACAGTGATATAGTACAATTAGAAATAACCGAAACAACAATAAACTAACCATGTTTGGGCTGAGGCTAAACATAAACAGGATGTAGTACCGTAAAAAGGAACAGTCCAGCAGATATCAGCTGTATAGCTGAGTTATCATAAGGTCCGGTGGTGAAGCGCTAGTGAGTAAGAGGCC
Organism: Coregonus clupeaformis; assembly: GCF_020615455.1. NCBI lineage: Eukaryota > Metazoa > Chordata > Actinopteri > Salmoniformes > Salmonidae > Coregonus > Coregonus clupeaformis. Next base: position 27,538 of record NW_025535685.1, on the reverse strand, counting down.
ACGGCTAGCGTGTGCTACGTCCGTTTTGTTGTAGCCAGCTGGTAGCGATGAATCCGGAGTTAAAGGTCCAGTGATTCAGTGATTCCGGCGGAAAAACTGATATGTTCTGGGTCGATAACGCGCTGTGCAGACTGGCCGAATATCCTGTGATCAATGTCCAGTGATTAAAAATTAATCCCGCGGAAAAAATCCAATATTCTGGGTGAAACACCGCTAGCTGTGGCTAATAGCAAGTAGCTAGTTCAGTAGCTAGTACAGTTTAGTGAGTAAGAGGCCACGGATAACGTGTGCTAACGGGCCAGGGCTAGCAGATGGATGGAATCTTCGTGGTTAACGTCGTAACCACATCAGACGATTTCGTCGGCAGACCAGTCGTGTAGGATCGGCGGGGCTCCGTGTCAACACTAGGTGGTCCCGTCCGGTTGATAGAGAGGTAGATAGCCGGGAGATGGGCCTAGCTCGGGATGATTAGCCAGACCACAGCGTCCGTTTTGTTGTAGCCAGCTGGTAGCGATGAATCCGGAGTTAAAGGTCCAGTGAATCAGTGATTCGGCGGAAAAACTGATATGTTCTGGGTCGATAACGCTGTGCAGACTGGCCGAATATCCGGTGATCAATGTCCAGTGATTAAAATTAATCCCGCGGAAAAAAATCCAATGATCTGGGTGAAACACCGCTAGCTGTGGCTAATAGCAAGTAGCTAGTTAGCTGGCTAGCTAGTTTCAACTGGAGATTCTAGATTCTAGATAAAAGGTAAGTCAATAATAGAATCCGTTCCACATTGAGTGAGGCGGGTTGCAGGAAAGTATATTTTGTAGAAGGATGAAAAGTCTGATAGGGAAATATGTACGAAAAATACAAAAAAACAGGGTATTTACAGGCTATTTACAGACACACGACAGAAACAGGACTGCACTACTTCGCCATCTTGATGCAGGGTTGAGCCCTGCATCAATACTTTTAGCAGGGGGATTGAGCCCTGCATCAATAATTTTAGCAGGGGTTTAGCCCTGCATCAATACTTTTAGCAGGGGGTTGAGCCCTGCATCAATACTTTTAGCAGGGGTTGAGCCCTGCATCAATACTCCAGCAGGGGTGAGCCCTACATCAATACTATTAGCAGGGGGTTCAGCCCTGCATCAATACTTTTAGCAGGGGGTTGAGCCCTGCATCAATACTTTTAGCAGGGGGTGAGCCCTACATCAATACTATTAGCAGGGGGTTCAACCCTGCATCAATACTTTTAGCAGGGGGTTGAGCCCTGCAGCAATACTTTTAGCAGGGGTGAGCCCTACATCAATACTATTAGCAGAGGGTGAGCCCTGCATCAATACTTTTAGCAGGGGGTTGAGCCCTGCATCAATACTATTAGCAGGGGTTGAGCCCTGCATCAATACTTTTAGCAGGGGTTGAGCCCTGCATCAATACTTTTAGCAGGGGGTTGAGCCCTGCATCAATACTTTAGCAGGGGTTGAGCCCTGCATAAATACTATTAGCAGGGGTTGAGCCCTGCATCAATAGTTTTAGCAGGAGGTTGAGCCCTGCATCAATACTTTTAGCAGGGGGTTGAGCCCTGCATCAATACTTTTAGCAGGGGGTTTAGCCCAGCATCAATACTTTTAGCAGGGGGTTGAGCCCTGCATCAATACTTTTAGCAGGTGGTTTAGCCAAGCATCAATACTTTTAGCAGGGGGTTGAGCCCTGCATCAATACTATTAGCAGGGGTTGAGCCCTGCATCAATACTTTTAGCAGGGGGTTGAGCCCTGCATCAATACTTTTAGCAGGGGTTGAGCCCTGCATCAATACTTTTAGCAGGGGATTGAGCCCTGCATCAATAATTTTAGCAGGGGGTTTAGCCCTGCATCAATACTTTTAGCAGGGGGTTGAGCCCTGCATCAATACTTTTAGCAGGGGGTTGAGCCCTGCATCAATACTTTTAGCAGGGGGTGAGCCCTACATCAATACTATTAGCAGGGGGTTCAGCCCTGCATCAATACTTTTAGCAGGGGGTTGAGCCCTGCATCAATACTTTTAGCAGGGGGTGAGCCCTACATCAATACTATTAGCAGGGGGTTCAAACCTGCATCAATACTTTTAGCAGGGGGTTGAGCCCTGCAGCAATACTTTTAGCAGGGGGTGAGCCCTACATCAATACTATTAGCAGAGGGTGAGCCCTGCATCAATACTTTTACGGATGAGCCCTGCATCAATACTTTATGGATGAGCCCTTTATCAATACTATTATGGATGAGCCCTGCATCAATACTTTTACGGATGAGCCCTGCATCAATACTTTTACGGATGAGCCCTGCATCAATACCTTTACGGATGAGCCCTGCATCAATACTTTTACGGATGAGCCCTGCATCAATACTTTTACGGATGAGCCCTGCATCAATACTTTTACGGATGAGCCCTGCATCAATACTTTTACGGATGAGCCCTGCATCAATACTTTTACGGATGAGCCCTGCATCAATACTTTTACGGATGAGCCCTGCATCAATACTTTCACGGATGAGCCCTGCATCAATACTTTTACGGATGAGCCCTGCATCAATACTATTACGGATGAGCCCTGCATCAATACTTTTACGGATGAGCCCTGCATCAATACTTTTACGGATGAGCCCTGCATCAATACTTTTACGGATGAGCACTGCATCTATACTTTTACGGATGAGCCCTAAATCAATACTTTTACGGATGAGCCCTGCATCAATACTTTTACGGATGAGCCCTGCATCAATACTTTTACGGATGAGCCCTGCATCAATACTTTTACGCATGAGCCCTGCATCAATACTTTTACGGATGAGCCCTGCATCAATAATTTTACGGATGAGCCCTGCATCAATACTTTTACGGATGAGCCCTGCATCAATACTTTTATGGATGAGCCCTGCATCAATACTATTACGGATGAGCCCTGCATCAATAGTTTTACGGATGAGCCCTGCATCAATACTTTTACGGATGAGCCCTGCATCAATACTTTTACGCATGAGCCCTGCATCAACACTTTTACGGATGAGCCCTGCATCAATACTTTTACGGATGAGCCCTGCATCAATTCTATTATGGATGAGCTCTGCATCAATACTATTACGGATGAGCCCTGCATCAATACTTTTACGGATGAGCCCTGCATCAATACTTTTACGGATGAGCCCTGCATCAATACTTTTACGGATGAGCCCTGCATCAATACTTTTACGGTTGAGCCCTACATCAATACTTTTACGGATGAGCCCTGCATCAATACTTTTACGGATGAGCCCTGCATCAATACTTTTACGGATGAGCCCTGCATCAATACTTTTACGGATGAGCCCTGCATCAATACTTTTACGGATGAGCCCTGCATCACATACTTTTACGGATGAGCCCTGCACAATACTTTTACGGATGAGCCCTGCATCAATACTTTTACGGATGAGCCCTGCATCAATAATTTTACGGATGAGCCCTGCATCAATACTTTTACGGATGAGCGCTGCATCAATACTTTTACAGATGAGCCCTACATCAATACTTTTACGGATGAGCCCTGCATCAATACTTTTACGGATGAGCCCTACATAAATACTTTTACGGATGAGCCCTGCATCAATACTTTTACGGATGAGCCCTGCATCAATAATTTTACGGATGAGCCCTGCATCAATACTTTTACGGATGAGCCCTACATCAATACTTTTACGGATGAGCCCTGCATCAATAATTTTATGGATGAGCCCTGCATCAATACTTTTACGGATGAGCCCTGCATCATTACTTTTATGGATGAGCCCTGCATCAATACTATTACGGATGATCCCTGCATCAATAGTTTTACGGATGAGCCCTGCATCAATACTTTTACGGATGAGCCCTGCATCAATACTTTTACGCATGAGCCCTGCATCAACACTTTTACGGATGAGCCCTGCATCAATACTTTTACGGATGAGCCCTGCATCAATTCTATTATGGATGAGCTCTGCATCAATACTATTACGGATGAGCCCTGCATCAATACTTTCTACGGATGAGCCCTGCATCAATACTTTTACGGATGAGCCCTGCATCAATACTTTTACGGATGAGCCCTGCATCAATACTTTTACGGTTGAGCCCTACATCAATACTTTTACGGATGAGCCCTGCATCAATACTTTTACGGATGAGCCCTGCATCAATACTTTTACGGATGAGCCCTGCATCAATACTTTTTACGGATGAGCCCTGCATCAATACTTTTTACGGATGAGCCCTGCATCACATACTTTTACGGATGAGCCCTGCACAATACTTTTACGGATGAGCCCTGCATCAATACTTTTACGGATGAGCCCTGCATCAATAATTTTACGGATGAGCCCTGCATCAATACTTTTACGGATGAGCGCTGCATCAATACTTTTACAGATGAGCCCTACATCAATACTTTTACGGATGAGCCCTGCATCAATACTTTTACGGATGAGCCCTACATCAATACTTTTACGGATGAGCCCTGCATCAATACTTTTACGGATGAGCCCTGCATCAATAATTTTACGGATGAGCCCTGCATCAATACTTTTACGGATGAGCCCTGCATCAATACTTTTACGGATGAGCCCTGCATCAATACTTTTACGGATGAGCTCTGCATCAATACTTTTATGGATGAGCCCTACATCAATACTTTTACGGATGAGCCCTGCATCAATACTTTTACGGATGAGCCCTGCATCAATACTTTTACGGATGAGCTCTGCATCAATACTTTTACGGATGAGCCCTGCATCAATACTTTTACGGATGAGCCCTGCATCAATACTTTTATGGATGAGCCCTGCATCAATACTTTTACGGATGAGCCCTGCATCAATACATCAAATAAACAACACATATCTATAAACATATTATATAGAGTTTGGGGAACACAATCACTATGATGAAATATGTTTACCAATAGTAAATAGGGCACAGACCTACAATGTATTTATACAAATCAAATCAAATTGTATTTGTCACATACACGTGTTTGTCACACCCTGACTCAGGGGAATCGTATATGTTGAGTCAGGGTGTGTATATTCTTTGTTGCGTATATTCTATGTGGTGGTGTTTTTCTAGTTTGTGTATATCTATGTTGGCCGGTGTGGTTCCCAATCAGAGACAGCTGTCTCTCGTTGTCTCTGATTGGGGATCATACTTAGGCAGCCTATTGGCACTAGTGTGTTGTGGGATCTTGTTCCTGGTAAGGTTAGTTGTGTGTCTAACTTAGGACTTCACGTTTCGTTTCCTTTGTTGTTTTGTTGTGTGTTTATAGTTCAATAAACATGTACGCATATCACGCTGCGCCTTGGTCTGACCCGTCATTCAACGGACGTGACAGAAGATCCCACCAAACGAGGACCAAGCAGCGTGCCCAGGCGGAGCGAATAGCCATGTCACAGGTGGGCAATTTGTGGTCATGGGAAGATATATTTGTGGGGAGAGGACCATGGGCTAAGGTAGATGCCCAGGCAGGAGAGGAGCAACGGCAACACGGAGGAGGCCGGTCGAGGAGGAAGCCCGAAAAGCAGCCCCAATAAAAAAAAATTTGGGGGGCACATGGGGTGGTTGGCGGAGCCTAGTGTCAGAGCAGAGCCAACTCCCCGTACTCACGCGAGGAAGCGTATGACTGGGCAGGCTCTGTGTTATGCGGAGCTACGTACTGTGTCGCCAGTGCGCCGGCACAGTCCTGTACGTCCTGTGCTACTACCCCTCACGTGCCGTGCGAAGATGGGAATCCAGCCAGGACGGGGTGTGGCGGCTCAACGCTCCTGGTCTCCAGTACGCCTCCTCGGTCCCGCATATCCTGTGCTAGTTCTACGAACGGTATCGCCAGTGCGCGTGCACAGCCCAGTGCATCCTGTGCTGATGGCTCACACATACTGTGCAGAAGTAGGCATTCAGCCAGGATGGGTTGTGCCAGCTCTCCGCTCCAGACCTCCAGTCAACCTCCACAGTCCGGCCCAGCCTGTTCCTGCTCCTCGCACCAAGCGAGTGGTGCGTGTTCCCAGTCCGGTACGGCCCGTGCCTGCTCCCCGCACCAAGCCAGTGGTGCGCGTCGCCATTCCGGTGCGGCCCGTTCCTGCTCCTCGCACCAGGCCAGTGGTGCGTGTTCCTAGTCCGGTCCGGCCCGTGCCTACTCCTCGCACCAGACCAGTGGTGCGTGTGTCCAGTCCGGCACGGCCCATGCCCGTTCCACCAGGCACCGGTCAGCGGCTCCACTCCGGAGCCAGAGCAGCCCGCTCCACCGGGGCCTGATCCAGCTCCGGTCAGCTGCTCCACTCCGGAGCCAGAGCAGTCCGCTCCACCGGGGTCCAGTCCAGCTCCAGTCAGCGGCTCCAGTTCGGAGCCTGAGCAGTCCGCTCCACCGGTGCCCGGTCCAGCTCCGGTCAGCGGCTCCAGTCCAGACCATGACGTCAGCCCCTCTCCAGGTTCGGGGTCTCCCACACCAGGGTCCAGACAGGGCTTGGAGTATAGTGGGAGGAAGGAGAGGGGAAGCAGCGCGCCGAGGTCCAGACCAGACCAGGGGCGCAACAGGGAGGCAGAGAGTATGTGGTCGTCACGCCCGGAACCGGATCCGCCTCCGAGGCGGAATGCCCACCCGGCCCCTACCCTGTTAGGTGAAGGTTGTGCGGTCGGAGTCCGCACCTTTGGAGGGGGGTGGGTACTGTCACGCCCTGACTCAGGGGACTCGTTTATGTTGAGTCAGGGTGTGTATATTCTTTGTTGCGTATATTCTATGTGGTGTTTTTCTAGTATGTGTATATCTATGTTGGCCGGTGTGGTTCCCAATCAGAGACAGCTGTCGCTCGTTGTCTCTGATTGGGGATCATACTTAGGCAGCCTATTGGCACTAGTGTGTTGTGGGATCTTGTTCCTGGTAAGGTTAGTTGTGTGTCTACCTTAGGACTTCACTTTTCGTTTCCTTTGTTGTTTTGTCGTGTGTTTATAGTTCAATAAACATGTATGCATATCACGCTGCGCCTTGGTCTGACCCGTCCTTCAACGGACGTGACAGTGTTCAGCAGATGTTAATGCGGGTGTAGCGAAATGATTGTGCTTCTAGCTCCGACGGTGCAGTAATATCTAACAAGTAATATCTAACAATTTCACAACATATACCCAATACACACAAATCTAGTAAGGAATGGAATTTAAGAATATATACATATATGGACAAACAATGACAGAGCGGCAAGGACTAAGATACAGTAGAATATTCTAGAATAGAATACAATATATACAATGGGGGAAAAAAGTATTTAGTCAGCCACCAATTGTGCAAGTTCTCCCACTTAAAAAGATGAGAGAGGCCTGTAATTTTCATCATAGGTACACGTCAACTATGACAGACAAATTGAGAAAAAAAATCCAGAAAATCACATTGTAGGATTTTTAATGAATTTATTTGCAAATTATGGTGGAAAATAAGTATTTGGTCACCTACAAACAAGCAAGATTTCTGGCTCTCACAGACCTGTAACTTCTTCTTTAAGAGGCTCCTCTGTCCTCCACTCGTTACCTGTATTAATGGCACCTGTTTGAACTTGTTATCAGTATAAAAGACACCTGTCCACAACCTCAAACAGTCACACTCCAAACTCCACTATGGCCAAGACCAAAGAGCTGTCAAAGGACACCAGAAACAAAATTGTAGACCTGCACCAGGCTGGGAAGACTGAATCTGCAATAGGTAAGCAGCTTGGTTTGAAGAAATCAACTGTGGGAGCAATTATTAGGAAATGGAAGACATACAAGACCACTGATAATCTCCCTCGATCTGGGGCTCCACGCAAGATCTCACCCTGTGGGGTCAAAATGATCACAAGAACGGTGAGCAAAAATCCCAGAACCACACGGGGGGGACCTAGTGAATGACCTGCAGAGAGCTGGGACCAAAGTAACAAAGCCTACCATCAGTAACACACTACGCCGCCAGGGACTCAAATCCTGCAGTGACAGGCGTGTCCCCCTGCTTAAGCCAGTACATGTCCAGGCCCGTCTGAAGTTTGCTAGAGTGCATTTGGATGATCCAGAAGAGGATTGGGAGAATGTCATATGGTCAGATGAAACCAAAATAGAACTTTTTGGTAAAAACTCAACTGTCGTGTTTGGAGGACAAAGAATGCTGAGTTGCATCCAAAGAACACCATACCTACTGTGAAGCATGGGGGTGGAAACATCATGCTTTGGGGCTGTTTTTCTGCAAAGGGACCAGGACAACTGATCCGTGTAAAGGAAAGAATTAATGGGGCCATGTATCGTGAGATTTTGAGTGAAAACCTCCTTCCATCAGCAAGGGCATTTAAGATGAAACGTGGCTGGGTCTTTCAGCATGACAATGATCCCAAACACACCGCCCGGGCAACGAAGGAGTGGCTTCGTAAGAAGCATTTCAAGGTCCTGGAGTGGCCTAGCCAGTCTCCAGATCTCAACCCCATAGAAAATCTTTGGAGGGAGTTGAAAGTCCGTGTTGCCCAGCGACAGCCCCAAAACATCACAGCTCTAGAGGAGATCTGCATGGAGGAATGGGCCAAAATACCAGCAACAGTGTGTGAAAACCTTGTGAAGACTTACAGAAAACGTTTGACCTGTGTCATTGCCAACAAAGGGTATATAACAAACTATTGAGAAAATTTTGTTATTGACCAAATACTTATTTTCCACCATAATTTGCAAATTAATTAATTAAAAATCCTACAATGTGATTTTCTGGATTTATTTTTCTAATTTTGTCTGTCATAGTTGACGTGTACCTATGATGAAAATTACAGGCCTCTCTCATCTTTTTAAGTGGGAGAACTTGCACAATTGGTGGCTGACTAAATACTTTTCCCCCCCACTGTACATATGAGATGAGTAGTGCAAGATATATTAAATTATTATTAAAGTGACTAGTGTTCCATTTCTTAAAGTGGCCAGTGATTTCAATAGGCAGCAGCAGCCTCTAATGTGCTAGTGATGGCTATTTAACAGTCTGATGGCCTTGAGATAGAAGCTGTTTTTCATTCTCTCTGTCCCAACTTTGATGCACCTGTACTGACCTCGCCTTCTGGATGATAGCGGGGTGAACAGGCAGTGGCTCGGGTGGTTGATGTCCTTGATGATCTTTTTGGCCTTCCTGTGACATCGGGTGTTGTATGTGTCTTGGAGGGCGGGTAGTTTGCCCCCGGTAATGCGTTCGGCAGACCGCACCACCCTCTTGCCGGACCAGGCTGTGATACAGCCCGACAGGATGCTCTCAATTGTGCATCTGTAAAAGTTTGTGGTTCTGTTGTGCCTTCTTCACCACACTGTCTGCGTGGGTGGACCATTTCAGTTTGTCAGTGATGTGTACGCCGAGGAACTTGAAGCTTTCCACCTTCTCCACTGCGGTCCCGTCGATGTGGATAGGGGGGTGCAACCTCTACTGTTTCCTGAAGTCCACGATCATCTCCTTTGTTTTGTTGACGTTGAGTGAGAGGTTATTTTCCTGGCACCACACTCAGACCTAAAATGTATTGGCATAGCCATTGTGTATTTTATGTTGACTGAGTCTCTAGCACTATAGAAGATAAAAACGTTTACTATTACATATTTTATTGAAACTTTATTTTAGCAGGGGTTGAACCCTGCATCAATTATTTTAGCAGGGGTGTGAGCCCTAGCCAACATGTATTTTATGTTGACTATCACATGCTGTGCCTGTGGTTTTCGAGTGCCCTATTTACTATTGGTAAACATATTTCATTGTAGTGATTATATATATAGCAATCAAAGAAAAATGTCTCAAATGAATAATATGCAATATTTAAACAAGTGCATTAGCATGAGAAGAAAGAAATTATAACGTTACGTCTTTCCCATCTAAAATAAATCAGCGTGAGTCTACAGTTTAATCACTGAGTCCTCATCAACTTCTATGTCACTTTCCCGATCGATTTCTGCAATAATCTCGTCCAATCTGTATACTTGGTCTTCGATTGAGCTTTTCCTGTTTTATTAGCCATGTTGTCACGACTTCCACCGAGGCTGCCTCCCCTCCTTGTTCGGGCAGGTTTCGGCGTTCGTCGTCACCGGCTTACTAGCTGCTGCCAATCCATTTATCATCACTCCACTAGTCTTGTCTAATTAATCACACACACCTGGTCCTTATCCCCAATTAGTCATTGTATAATTATTCCCTCTGCTTCCTTGTCTGTGTGGGTGATTGTTTGTTGTGAGCTGTGTGTAGCTCGGTTGAGCTACCCTTACCTTGTTGTTGCCAGGGTAGATATTTCCCCTGTGCCTGAGTTATGTTGTCGCATGCTTGCGCAACTGTTTATAAACGGAATAAACTTTTTGGATACGTATTACTCTCCTGCGCCTGACTCCTTCTATCACACGCATCACAGAATCACCCACCCGCTATGGAGTCAGCGGAGAAGAGCGCATGCCTGGAGTCGTGGCACGGGTCCAGGAGCACTCCACGATGCTGGCCAGCTTGGGGGAAGTGATGGATCGGGTTCTTCAGGTCCTCCAATGCCTGGAGAGGAGCAGTCCCGATCTGTCGAGACCAGCTGGCCAACCGGATCCAGCCACCTACACCCCAGCACCAGGAGGGATCCAGATATCCCGACCGCAGGCGTTTGAGGGGACAACTGCGCTGTGCCAGGGATTCCTCCTCCAATTGGAGCTTTACTTCGCCAGCATCAGGCCGGCACCATCGGAGCGGGCGAAGGTGTCTGTCCTCGTTTCCTGCCTCTGTGGGAAAGCCCTGGAGTGGGCCAACGTGGTGTGGAACGAAGGAGGAGCCACGTTGGAGGACTACAGGGAGTTCGCTCGCCTCTTTCGGGCGGTATTCGACCACCAGCCCGAGAGTCGAGAGGCGAGTGAGCGACTGGTCCACCTGAGGCAGGGGACGAGGACCACGCAGGACTTCGCGTTGGAGTTCTGAACGCTGGCAGCGGGGTCCGGGTGGAACGAGTGGGCCCTGATTGACCATTTCCGGTGCCATCTGCGGGAGGACGTCCGATGGGAGCTAGCCTGCCGGGACACCATGTTGTCCTTCGATAAACTGGTGGACATGGCCATTCTTTTGGACAACCTGCTGGCAGCCAAAGGACGTCCTGGTAGGGGTCTGCCCGTTTCCACCCCGGAAGACTCGGACCTCGAGCCAATGGAGCTGGGTGGAGCCGCCGGCCAAGAGAGCGGAGGACGACAGCGCCAGTGCCACACTGGTGGCGCGAAGGGACATTTCACCACACGTTGTCGTCAATGCTCTTCTGGGTTTGGAGACGGCAGGCAGGGCACTCTCGCATCACCATAATAAACCCCAGGAAGAGTAGCTGCTGCCTTGGCAGGAACTAATGGGGATCCATAATAAACCCCAGGAAGAGTAGCTGCTGCCTTGGCAGGAACTAATGGGGATCCATAATAAACCCCAGGAAGAGTAGCTGCTGCCTTGGCAGGAACTAATGGGGATCCATAATAAACCCCAGGAAGAGTAGCTGCTGCCTTGGCCGGAACTATTGGGGATCCATAATAAACCCCAGGAAGAGTAGCTGCTGCCTTGGCAGGAACTAATGGGGATCCATAATAAAGCCCAGGAAGAGTAGCTGCTGCCTTGGCAGGAACTAATGGGGATCCATAATAAACCCCAGGAAGAGTAGCTGCTGCCTTGGCAGGAACTAATGGGGATCCATAATAAACCCCAGGAAGAGTAGCTGCTGCCTTGGCAGGAACTAATGGGGATCCATAATAAACCCCAGGAAGAGTAGCTGCTGCCTTGGCAGGAACTAATGGGGATCCATAATAAACCCCAGGAAGAGTAGCTGCTGCCTTGGCAGGAACTAATGGGGATCCATAATAAACCCCAGGAAGAGTAGCTGCTGCCTTGGCAGGAACTAATGGGGATCCATAATAAACCCCAGGAAGAGTAGCTGCTGCCTTGGCAGGAACTAATGGGGATCCATAATAAACCCCAGGAAGAGTAGCTGCTGCCTTGGCAGGAACTAATGGGGATCCATAACAAACCCCTCCCTCCTCAGTAGCCTGCAGTCTCAGAATAATGATGGATCATAATCACCCCCCATAATCACCCCCCATAATCACCCCCCCTTTTTGTCACTTAAAAGAAGAGTTTTTATGTCATTAGCGCAATCTTAGCTCAGTACAGGCAATATTGATTTATATATTGGGCTGATTCATGTAAATGCCAGAAGTTTGATTTCGAAAATGGACCGGGTGTCTAACTATGCTAAATCTGAATTATTAATAGTGGGTGATCTTGATCTGGATTGGTTGATGCCAGTATCTGATGGGCTGAAAGATATTTGTACTGAGTCAAATCTAATTCCTCTGATAACTAAACTAACTCACACAAAATTTAAACACCCAGAAAAATTGACTCTTTTAGATATTATTTTAACAAATGCCCCTCATAAGTGAAATCCAATGGGATAATTGGTAATGAGTTCAGTGTCCCATTGGCTGTATAAGAGATGTTCATCTACCTAAATCTCGTTCACGCATTATTACAAAGAAAAATTTAAGGATTTTTATGAACTGGGGTTGAGTGGGTTGTCAACCATCACTGACTCGGATCAGTCTCTTAATAGAGTTTGAGTAAAAATTACTAAGCTTCTCCTAAATGTACTATGCCAAGACATGGAAATTGATTCTATCGGAGTCCATGTGGGTTTTAATGACATTATGAAGGGCAGCTCTGAACAGTTGAAACTGGATTTCAAAGAGCTGATTAACTCTCTAATACTAATAAAAGACCCATCATATCTGGCCCTGTGCCCTCTCTGAATCATGGCATCATATCTGGCCCTGTGCCCTCTCTGAATCATGGCATTGAACGCTTTAGCAGGATTCTTTCTCTTCACAATTGGCTATGTGATTATTGCAGCTCAATGGGTGTAACTTTTATTGACAATTTCGATACCTTTTGGAAACAAAACACGTTTTATAAGGAGAATGGGATCCACCCAAATCATTTGGGTTCCTGGATCCTTTCACAGCATTATAAGGCTGCGTTGAGATAATGACTTATCAATGACCCAAGCCCAGCTCAGTTAATCCCTACCATTGTGACGCTGAGTTGTCATAATGCTTCAGCAAATGTACATTATCCCAGGGGCGCTGGAAGACACAATGTAAGAAACCTAATTTATGTCCCTCTAACTGCCCTACAGCTATTGTATGCAGCAATCATTATACTAGGGGTGTTAGTACATCATACTAGGGGTGTTAGTACATTATACTAGGGGTGTTAGTACATCATACTAGGGGTGTTAGTACATCATACTAGGGGTGTTAGTACATTATACTAGGGGGTGTTAGTACATCATACTAGGGGTGTTAGTACATTATACTAGGGGTGTTAGTACATTATACTAGGGGTGTTAGTACATCATACTAGGGGTGTTAGTACATCATACTAGGGGTGTTAGTACATTATACTAGGGGTGTTAGTACATCATACTAGGGGTGTTAGTACATCATACTAGGGGTGTTAGTACATTATACTAGGGGTGTTAGTACATTATACTAGGGGGTGTTAGTACATTATACTAGGGGTGTTAGTACATTATACTAGGGGTGTTAGTACATTATACTAGGGGTGTTAGTACATTATACTAGGGGGTGTTAGTACATCATACTAGGGGTGTTAGTACATTATACTAGGGGTGTTAGTACATTATACTAGGGGTGTTAGTACATTATACTAGGGGTGTTAGTACATTATACTAGGGGTGTTAGTACATTATACTAGGGGTGTTAGTACATTATACTAGGGGTGTTAGTACATTATACTAGGGGTGTTAGTACATCATACTAGGGGTGTTAGTACATTATACTAGGGGTGTTAGTACATTATACTAGGGGTGTTAGTACATTATACTAGGGGTGTTAGTACATTATACTAGGGGTGTTAGTACATCATACTAGGGGTGTTAGTACATTATACTAGGGGTGTTAGTACATTATACTAGGGGTGTTAGTACATCATACTAGGGGTGTTAGTACATCATACTAGGGGTGTTAGTACATTATACTAGGGGTGTTAGTACATTATACTAGGGGGTGTTAGTACATTATACTAGGGGTGTTAGTACATCATACTAGGGGTGTTAGTACATTATACTAGGGGTGTTAGTACATTATACTAGGGGGTGTTAGTACATTATACTAGGGGTGTTAGTACATTATACTAGGGGTGTTAGTACATTATACTAGGGGTGTTAGTACATCATACTAGGGGTGTTAGTACATTATACTAGGGGGTGTTAGTACATTATACTAGGGGTGTTAGTACATTATACTAGGGGTGTTAGTACATTATACTAGGGGTGTTAGTACATTATACTAGGGGTGTTAGTACATCATACTAGGGGTGTTAGTACATTATACTAGGGGTGTTAGTACATTATACTAGGGGTGTTAGTACATTATACTAGGGGTGTTAGTACATTATACTAGGGGTGTTAGTACATTATACTAGGGGTGTTAGTACATTATACTAGGGGTGTTAGTACATTATACTAGGGGTGTTAGTACATCATACTAGGGGTGTTAGTACATTATACTAGGGGTGTTAGTACATTATACTAGGGGTGTTAGTACATTATACTAGGGGTGTTAGTACATTATACTAGGGGTGTTAGTACATTATACTAGGGGTGTTAGTACATTATACTAGGGGTGTTAGTACATTATACTAGGGGTGTTAGTACATTATACTAGGGGTGTTAGTACATTATACTAGGGGTGTTAGTACATTATACTAGGGGTGTTAGTACATTATACTAGGGGTGTTAGTACATTATACTAGGGGTGTTAGTACATTATACTAGGGGTGTTAGTACATCATACTAGGGGTGTTAGTACATCATACTAGGGGTGTTAGTACATTATACTAGGGGTGTTAGTACATTATACTAGGGGTGTTAGTACATTATACTAGGGGTGTTAGTACATCATACTAGGGGTGTTAGTACATTATACTAGGGGTGTTAGTACATCATACTAGGGGTGTTAGTACATTATACTAGGGGTGTTAGTACATTATACTAGGGGTGTTAGTACATCATACTAGGGGTGTTAGTACATCATACTAGGGGTGTTAGTACATTATACTAGGGGTGTTGGTACATTATACTAGGGGTGTTAGTACATCATACTAGGGGTGTTAGTACATCATACTAGGGGTGTTAGTACATTATACTAGGGGTGTTAGTACATTATACTAGGGGTGTTAGTACATCATACTAGGGGTGTTAGTACATCATACTAGGGGTGTTAGTACATTATACTAGGGGTGTTAGTACATCATACTAGGGGTGTTAGTACATCATACTAGGGGTGTTAGTACATTATACTAGGGGTGTTAGTACATTATACTAGGGGTGTTAGTACATTATACTAGGGGTGTTAGTACATCATACTAGGGGTGTTAGTACATTATACTAGGGGCGTTGGTACATTATACTAGGGGTGTTAGTACATTATACTAGGGGTGTTAGTACATCATACTAGGGGTGTTAGTACATTATACTAGGGGTGTTAGTACATTATACTAGGGGCGTTGGTAGACACAATGTAAGAAACCTAATTTATGTCCCTCTAACTGCCCTGAAGGCCTCTGCTGATCCTACTGCTATTGGATGCAGTAATCATGTGTCTATGAACCAGATTTATGCTGTTAGCACTGAGGCGGTGTGCCCTAGTAGGAAGTCCACTGGGTGCAGCTCACCCTGCACTAATAAAAATAACATGAGAATATCTACTTCTGCTAAGCTTCCCAGTAAAGCAATGAAAACAAGTAAGCATCCCAGAAGAAAAGTGCTCAAAATAGCCCACGTTAACATATGTAGTTTAAGAAACAAGGTTCATGAAATTAATAACTTGCTAGTAACAGATTACATTAATATTCTGTCTATCTCCGAAACTCAGATAATACCTTTGATGATACAGTGGTAGCAATACAAGGTTATAACATTTACAGAAAAGAGAAATGCCAACAGGGGTGGTGTAGCGCTCTATATTCAGAACCACATTCCTGTAAAGCTTAGAGAGGATCTCATGTTAAATATGTTGAAGTAATATGGCTACAGGTTCACCTGCCTCACCTAAAGCCCATTCTGGTGGGAAGCTGCTATAGACCACCAAGTGCTAACAGTCAGTATCTGGATAACATGTGTGAAATGCTTGATAATGTATGTGATATCAACAGAGAGGTATATTTTCTGGGTGATTTAAATATTGACTGGCTTTCATCAAGCTGCCCACTCAAGACAAAGCTTCAAACTGTAACCAGTGCCTGCAACCTGGTTCAGGTTATCAGTCAACCTACCAGGGTAGTTACAAACAGCACAGGAATGAAATCATCAACATGTACGGATCACATCTTTATTAATGTTGCAGAAATGTGCTTGAAAGCAGTATCCAAATCCATTGGATGTAGTGATCACAATATAGTAGCCATATCTAGGAAAACCAAAGTTCCAAAGGCTGGGCCTAATATAGTGCATAAGAGGTCATACAATAAGTTTTGTAGTGATTCCTATGTTGTTGATGTAAAGAATATTTGTTGGTCCGTGGTGTGTAAAATGAGGAGCAAACAGACATTTATGAAATTGCTTATTTCAGTTACTAATGAGCATGCACCCATTAAGAAAATGACTGTATAAACTGTTAAATCCCCGTGGATTGATGAGGAATGTGTCACGGTTCAGACAGACGACCAGAGGACCACAATTGCGTCACACCAGAAAGTTTATTAAACTTAAGGGAAAAGGGAAGTAGGGAGTGAATGAAGGCTCCAGGGGTAACAGGGATCCCGTCCAATGCGCTGGGTCTGTGCCCCCCCAGTGGCAGCGATGGCGTCCCATGAAGCCGGTGGTGGGTGGTCCAGAAGTCCTGGGGGGAGACACAGACACAACAGGGCGGAATGAAACCAGGCAGCAGTACAGTTCAAGGGAAATCCAAAAATACGTAGTAGCAAGGCAGAAGGCTGGTCAGAGTTACCGGGATTGAAGAGTAGTCAGGAGTCGTAATCAATCAATCAATCAATTTTATTTTATATAGCCCTTCTTACATCAGCTAATATCTCGAAGTGCTGTACAGAAACCCAGCCTAAAACCCCAAACAGCTAGTAATGCAGGTGTAGAAGCACGGTGGCTAGGAAAAACTCCCTAGAAAGGCAAAACCTAGGAAGAAACCTAGAGAGGAACCAGGCTATGAGGGGTGGCCAGTCCTCTTCTGGCTGTGCCGGGTGGAGATTATAACAGAACCATGCCAAGATGTTCAAAAATGTTCATAAGTGACAAGCATGGTCAAATAATAATCAGGAATAAATCTCAGTTGGCTTTTCATAGCTCGATCATTAGAGTTTAAAACAGCAGGTCTGGGACAGGTAGGGGTTCCATAACCGCAGGCAGAACAGTTTAAACTGGAATAGCAGCAAGGCCAGGCGGACTGGGGACAGCAAGGAGTCACCACGGCCGGTAGTCCCGACGTATGGTCCTAGGGCTCAGGTCTCTCAGTTGGCTTTTCATAGCCGATCATTTAGAGTTGAAAACAGCAGGTCTGGATCTCCTGAGGCAGAAGAGAATCCAAAAACAGGCAGGTCCGGGGTCACAAAACCAGGGTGAGCCAGAAGCGCGAGCAAACAGGTTCCGGGTGTGAGCTTTGCAGACGATCTGACACCGGAGAGCTGAAAGACAGGGCCTTAAATACTGGGAGAGGTAGTGGGTAATGCAGCGCAGCTGGCAGAGTAATTAGAGCAGAGCAGAGCAGGGACAGGTGGAGCTAGTTAGGCTGAGTAGAGAGAGTGGTGAGCAGAGTGGAAGAAAATTAAGGTGGTAACCCGGTGGAGTGAGAGGCCCATGACAGAACCCCCAAGGGACGGCCCCAGAAGTCCCAAGAGCAACACCACGCCGGGCGGGAGGAGGGAGCCGAGGAGGCTAAACTCCTCCGAACGGTCCGAGGAACGTCCTCATCCTCGGAGGAAGCCGGAGGGCCGTGGTCGGGAGATGGGACAGGTCCCAGACAGGATCAGGCACAGGACAGGAAGCCGAGCGGGCCGGACGGGTTGGGGACCCCTCTAGGGCGGCCCCTACGGATTGCAGGTTGATCAGGATGCCGTTGGTGGAAAGCGGTGATGAGAGTCCTATCCACAATCCGACTAGCTGGCACCCAGGTCCTCTCCTCAGGTCCATAGCCCTCCCAGTCAATGAGGTACTGGAGACCCCTACCCCTCCGTCTGGACCGAAGCAGGCGGCGGACGGTGTAAACCAGACCACCATCGACTTGAGCCGTGGAGGAGGAGGACCAGGCGCAGCAGGGACCAGCGGACTCTCATGGATGGGCTTAATCTTAGACACATGGAAAGTGGGGTGCACCCTCAGGGGAATTAGGCAGTTGGAGCCGGACAGCAGTTGGGCTAATCACTCTTATGATAGGGAATGGGCCAATGAACCGAGGTGCCAGCTTCTGCGACTCCACCCTGAGTGGCAGGTTCTTCGATGACAACCACACCCTCTGACCAACATGGTAGGTGGGAGCAGGAATTCTCCGACGGTTGGCCCCGGTAGTGTAGCTGGCAACGGATCTGAGGAGTGTGGCTCGGGCTTGTGACCAGGTGCGCGACATCGACGGGCAAAAGCAAGTGCAGATGGGCAAGTAACCTCCTCTTCCTTGCTGGCAAATAGAGGAGGCTGGTATCCATAAACACATTGGAAAGGGGACATACCGATGGCAGAGCAGGTCAGAGAATTGTGTGCGTACTCCACCCATGTCAATTGCTGCGACCAGGAGTGGGGGGTTGCGTGAAGTCATGCATCGCAGTGCCTTCTCGAGCTCCTGATTAGCCCGCTCTGACTGCCCATTGGATTGGGGATGGAATCCGGAAGTCAGACTGACTGTGGCTCCCAGCAGGTGACAGAACTCCTTCCAAAAAGCGGAGGAGAATTGTGGACCACGGTCAGAAACTACATCCTTTGGCAGTCCGTGGATCCGGGAAGACGTGTTCCAGGACCACCTGGGCGGTCTCCTTGGCGGTTGGGAGCTTGGGGAGGGGAATGAAGTGTGCCATCTTGCTGAAACGGTCAACGATGGTGAGAATGACGGTCATGCCACTTGAAGGGGGCAGCCCCGTGACAAAGTCAAGGGCGATGTGAGACCAGGGACGTCTGGGCACAGGCAGGGGCTGCAGCAATCCGGCTGGGGGGCTGGCAGGACGACTTGTGTTGGTTGCAGATGGGGCAGGCTTGGACGAATTCCCGTACATCCTTCCTCAGAGAGGGCCACCAGAACCTCTGGGCGAGCAGGTTGTAAGTGCGGGTGGAGCCAGGGTGACAAGCTAGGCGGGAGTCATGTCCCCACTGAACGACCTGGGACCTCAGGTCTTCGGGGACAAAAAGGCGGTCAGCTGGGCAAGTGCTGGGACCTGGCTGGTTACGGAGAGCCTCCAGCACCTGTTCCTCAACAGCCCAGGTCAGAGCTGCAACGATGCAGGGACTTGGCAGAATCGACACAGGGTCCTTGGAGGGGTGTCATCCTTCTGGAATTGACGGGAGAGGGCGTCTGGCTTGGTGTTGCGTGATCCAGGCCGGTATGACAGAGTGAAATTAAACCTGGTGAAGAACAGGGCCCAGCGGGACTGCCTGGAGTTCAACCGTTTGGCCGTGCGGATGTACTCCAAGTTCTTATGATCGGTCCAAACGAGAAATGGAATGGTGGACCCCTCCAGCCAGTGACGCCACTCCTCCAAGGCAAGCTTCACAGCCAGCAGCTCACGGTTCCCTATGTCGTAATTGCACTCAGAGGGGGACAACCGACGTGAGAAAAAGGCACAGGGATGGAGCTTCCTATCCTCCGCAGCCCACTGAGAAATCACAGCACCAACTCCCACATCCGAGGCGTCCACCTCCACAATGAATTGCCGGTCCACATCAGGCATCTGGAGGATGGGAGCGGAGGTGAACCTCACCTTGAGGGTACTGAAGGCCTTGTCGGCTGCTGGGGTCCAGGTGAAGGGGTTGCTTAGTGCTGGTTAGAGCAGTGAGAGGGGCAGCAACGGTACTGTAGTTCCGGATAAACTTCCTATAGAAGTTAGCAAACCCCAGAAACTGTTGCAGCTTCTTTCTGTTCTCCGGAACTGGCCATGAAGTGACTGCTGATACTTTGGCAGGATCCATTTGGATACTTCCCTCTGCCACTATGTACCCCAGGAAGGCCACTGTCTTGACGTGAAACTCACATTTCTCTGCCTTGGCGTAGAGGGAATTCTCCAGAAGACGATGAAGGACTTGCTGGACATGGCGGGTGTGTTCAGACAGGTTTCTGGAGTAGATTAAGATGTCATCCAGGTAAACGAAGACAAACTTGTTTAACATGTCCCGAGTACATCATTCACTAGAGCCTGGAACACAGCAGGAGCATTGGTGAGGCCAAAAGGCATAACCAGATACTCGTAGTGGCCTGTTGGTGTATTGAATGCGGTTTTCCATTCATCTCCCTCCCGGATCCGCACTAGGTGGTAAGCGTTTCTGAGATCCAACTTGGTAAAAATAGTGGCTCCCTGGAGCAACTCAAAAGCAGAGGTGAGCAGAGGCAGAGGGTAACGGTTCTTCACTGTGATGTCGTTGAGTCCCCTGTAGTCGATGCAGGGGCGAAGAGATCCGTCCTTCTTCCCCACAAAGAAGAAGCCCGCACCAGCAGGAGATGAAGATGAACGGATTAATCCTGCGGACAGAGAGCCATTGATGTAGTCCTCCATGGACTTTCTTTCAGGAGCAGACAACGAATAAAGACGACCCTTTGGAGGAGCTGTTCCAGGGAGGAGGTCGATGGCACAGTCGTACGGTCGGTGAGGGGGCAGAGATGTGGCTCTTGCTTTGTTAAACACCTCTCTGAGACCATGGTAGCATTCTGGGACATTGGAGAGGTCAGGAGCGGAGTTAGTAGGTACTGGCCGAGGGGGTAGTGCGGCAGCAAGCAGGCAGGTTCGGTGGCAGTCCTCTCCCCACTCCCTGATCACCCCGGTCACCCAGTCGAGCTGAGGGTTGTGCCAGGCGGAGCCATGGGTAACCCAGGATGAGGGGTTGGCCTGGAGAGGGGAGCAGGTGAAACTGGATAGTTTCTTGATGGTTTCCGGACAGACCCACCGAGACCGGGGCCGTGACATGAGTGACCGATCCGAGTAAGTGTCCGTCCAGTGCCCGGGCAGGAATAGGAGGTGTCAAACGGAGGTTCTCCAGTCCCAGTTGGCGTGCCAGCTTGATGTCCATTATGTTGGCTTCGGCGCCAGAATCCACCAGAGCAGCCAGGGTGTGAGTTGAGTCAGAGAGGCGGAGGTGAACTTGCAGCAGGGGTTTGCGGTCGGAGGACTGGATGGTCATAGAACTCAACCGGACTCCCCCTATGCCCGGTGAGCTTCGGCCCTTTAAAGGGCAGGTTACCACACGATGTCCATCACCTCCACAATAGAGGCAGAGGTTTGAGGTGAAGCGGCGCTGGCGCTCTGCAGGAGTGAGGGGAGGCTCGCCCAATCTCCATAGGCTCAGACTGATCAAGCTGACCTGGGTGAGTGGCAGTAGATGACAGGAGCCCAGTCGGATCTCTCCGAATGCCGGTAGTAGGTGGACCTTGGCGCCCCCTCTCACGACAGACGGGTCTGTATCCTTCTGTCGATCCTGACAGTCAGTGCGATGGCTTCATCAAGAGTGGAAGGCAGTTCATGGGAGACCAACTCGTCCCTTGATATAGTCAGCCAAACTATGGAAGAACGCGTCCACCAACGATGGTGTGTTCCAAGAACTTCGTCTAGCCAGGGTTCGGAAGTCGATGGAATGGTCTGCGACTGCACGTCTGCCTTGTCGAATACTGAACAGTTCGAGACGCCTCTGCGGTGGGTGAATCCAGGTCAAACACCTTCAGCATCTCCTCAGCAAACAGGTCGAAGGTTGCACATGCGGGGGTTTGACGTTCGAACTCTGCTGTTCCCCAGAGTCGAGCTCGGCCCGTCAGGTGAGTGATGGCATACCCAACTTTAGCCCCCTCCGTGGCGAAGGTCCTTGGCTGCAAGGAGAACTGAAGTCGGCAGCTAGTCAGGAATGGCCGGACCTGGGTTGAATCGCCGTTGAACCGCTCGGGGTTTCAATCTTGGGTTCGGAGCAGCGGCTGCAATGACCGGGGCAGGTAACTCGGGGGCTGGGCTGGTGGGCAGACTGGCTGGGGTAAGGTTGGTGAGGAGTTGAATGATCATGGCGAGTTGTTGTTGCTGCTGCTGGAACTGCTGCTCATGCTCATCGGTTTCCATGTCGGGAAAGTGTGCGCTGAGTCCATAATGGTCAGATCGTACTGTCACGGTTCAGACAGACGACCAGAGGACCACAATTGCGTCACACCAGAAAGTTTATTAAACTTAAGGGAAAAGGGAAGTAGGGAGTGAATGAAGGCTCCAGGGTAACAGGGATCCGTCCAATGCGCTGGGTCTGTGCCCCCCAGTGGCAGCGATGCGTCCCTATGAAGCCGGTGGTGGGTGGTCCAGAAGTCCTGGGGGGGGGAGACACAGACACAACAGGGCGGAATGAAACCAGGCAGCAGTACAGTTCAAGGGAAATCCAAAAATACGTAGTAGCAAGGCAGAAGGCTGGTCAGAGTTACCGGGATTGAAGAGTAGTCAGGAGTCGTAATGGCAGAAGCAGGTCTGGATCTCCTGAGGCAGAAGAGAATCCAAAAAACAGGCAGGTCCGGGGTCACAAAACCAGGGTGAGCCAGAAGCGCGAGCCAAACAGGTTCCGGGTGTGAGCTTTGCAGACGATCTGACACCGGAGAGCTGGAAAGACAGGGCCTTAAATACTGGGAGAGGTAGTGGGTAATGCAGCGCAGCTGGCAGAGTAATTAGAGCAGAGCAGAGCAGGGACAGGTGGAGCTAGTTAGGCTGAGTAGAGAGAGTGGTGAGCAGAGTGGAAGAAAATTAAGGTGGTAACCCGGTGGAGTGAGAGGCCCATGACAGAATGGAAAAATGTTATGGTTGAGAGGGATGAGGCAAAAGGAATGGCAAATAAGTCTGGCTGCACAACAGATTGGAAAATGTACTGCAAATTGAGAAATCATGTGACTAAACTGAATAAAAAGAAGAAGAAACTTCACTATGAAACAAAGATAAATGACACAAAGAATGATAGTAAAAATCTTTGGAGCAATTTAAATGAAATTTTAGGAATCAGGGTAAACTCAGCTCCATCATTCGGTGAATCAGATGGATCATTCATTACAAAACCGACTGATATTGCCAAATACTTTCATGATTTTTTAATTGGCAAGATTAGCAAACTCAGTTATGACATGCCAAAAACAAACGCTGACACTACACAGCCAAGTATATCTGACCAAATTATGATATGAAAGACAAGAATTGTATAAGGTATATTGTATAACTAATATATAATAAATTGTATAACTGCCTTCATTTTGCCAGACCCCAGGAAAAGTAGCTGCTACCTTGGCAGCAGCTAATGGGGATCCATAATACATACAAATAAATACAAACTCTGTTGCAGATAAACATGCGCCGTAAAAAAAAAAAATGGGTAAAAGACAGATCTTATGCTTGGTTCATGCATGAATTGTCTGAGAAGTTAAAGGAAATGTAGCTTGGGCTAAGGCTAGACAGACTGATTGGTTTCAGACATTTGAGAAACAGATCCCTGGTTAAAAAAGCTAAATTAACATATTTCTTAAATTGTGTATCGGAGAGTGATGGTAATCCAGCCAACTTCTCAAATCTTTTAAACAAAATTCCACCCCCTCAATGGCCTAGCAGGTTTTAACAGCCTCTGGTACCATACTAGACAAAAGCGTAATTTGTGGTGTTTTTCATAACCATTTTGCTTCAGCTGGCCACCTGTTTTAAAGGATTGTCTCTGAAAATTAATTTCATTCCACTAGAGGGAGTCCTTTAGCCACCTCAGACCAGATTGTAGCGAATGATACACTAACAGACTCACACACATTATTTTCCTTTTGAACCATTTGAAGTCAATAGCTAGGTTTCAATCCAATGTGAATATTCTAGAATCCGCATAAAGAAAATATGAGCATTTTCCAACCAGTGGTGTCTTTCCACCAAACTGACTTGCGGATAAAAATCAGTTTGTGATGACGTAGTGCACACAACATATATTTTTCAATTAAATTTTCATGCACCGAATAAAAATCTAAAGATCAATGTGTTTTCATCGCATTTTCAACTTTACCGATGATTGTGTTACAAAAACTGTTGCGTTAATTAGCAAATGTACCTACTCGGGTCTTGGCATGTGCGCTCCAACTAACAGCTCGCAGATACAGGGGTAGTCTGTGCGGGTAGGCTAGTCTACATGATGAGATTATTATGGATAAGAGCAAGAATATTTATATTTGTAAATGGCAGTCAAGCCTGGATCATCATGTCACCAGAATAAGACCCTCGATATTTATTGGAAAGGAGCATCAAGATCACTGTGTACTTTCACCACTCTGTGAAGTTCATCATAACTTATTTCATCTTTAGCCTAATAAACATAGTGGGAGGACCACACACCATATCATAGCGTGACATAGTTTACTTCGATGATGGTTATTACACAAAACAAAAATGTAAAAACGCAACATGTAAAATGTTGGTCCCATGTTTCATGAGTTTCATCTTCATGGATGAATGCCTGTTTCAACAGTACAGACCACGTGTATGGCGTCATGTGGGCGAGCGGTTTGCTGATGTCAACGTTGGGAACAGAATCTCCCATGGTGGAGGTTGGGTTATGTTACGGACAATGAACCCAATTAAATTTTTTTGATGGCAATTTGAATGAACAGAGATACAGTGGCGAGATCCTGAGGCCCATTGTCGTGCCATTCATCTGCCACCATCACCTCATGTTTCAGCATGATAATGCATGGTCCCATGTTGCAAGGACCTGTACACAATTCCTGAAAGCTGAAAATGTCCCAGTTCTTCCATGTCTATTTACTCACCAGACATGTCACCCATTGAGCATGTTTGGGATGCTCTGGATCGACGTGTACGACAACGCGTTCCGGTTCCCACCAATATCCAGCAACTTCACACAGCCATTGAAGACGGAGTTGTACAACATTCCACAGGGGCCACAATCAACAGCCTGATCAACTCTACCTATGTGAAGGAGATGTTCACGCTGCATGAAGCAAATAGTGGTCACACCAGATACTGACTGGTTTTCTGATCCACGCCCCTACCTTTTTTAAAGGTATCTGTGACTAACAGATGCATATCTGTATTCTCAGTCATGTGAAATCCATCGATTAGGACCTAATACATTTATTTAAGTTGACTGATTTCCTGATATGAACTGTGTCTCAGTAAAATCTTTCAACTTGTTGCATGTTGCGTTTATATTTTTGTTCTGTGTATATCAATATTTGTGCATAAAGGCATTTCCACCACCATTTCTCTCAAGACATTTTAGACACAAAAAGATCCCACCATGTCGAACTAACAATGATCTGTATGCATTCACAAAATTGTACCGAAACATCCTTTTTCCATCACAGCTGTCGTGATCATTTTTATACAGTATGGCTTTACACCATAAAAACTGTGGATGGAAAACGTGGTTTACGATGTACTAAGTGCTTTGCAAAGATTGATATAAAAAAAATCCATAGGGGCTGATTCACTTGATCCCTTCTGAAGAACCACTGACCTATATCTTTAACTTAACAATTGTTTATATCCCTAAGATCTGGAGTGCAGCACTTGTCCTCCATAATATAATAATAATATATAAGCATAATATCCCCTTACATAAAGGAGGACTTCTGACTGATAACTGCCTTCTAATTTCTATTTGACCAGTTTAGAATCCCTGTCTTTAGCTTCAGCTGCTTGTTTAAGATTATCTGTTAAATTGCTCAGATAAAAAAAATCTAAGCTATTATTTATTGACCTTTCCAAGGCCTTCGATACTGTTGAACATTTTAATTCAAAGGTTGACAGATATAGGCCTGGATCAGGCGGTTTAAGTATTACCTGTCAGACAGGACACTGTAACAAAGCTGCATAAACCACACAACCTTGTCAGAAATAAGGATTGGGAAACATGTTCAGTGCAATTTTTTTCATTTTTTTTTCTCACCTTTATTTAACCAGGTAAGCCAGTTGAGAACAAGTTCTCATTTACAACTGCGACCTGGCCAAGATAAAGCTGTATCGTAGATACAGTATAATGGTTATTCTACTTGTAGTGGTGCCAGTATGAGGTGGCCAAGATAAAGCAAAGCAGTGCGATAAAAACAACAACAACACAGAGTTACATACAGCTTCACCATGAATACGGCCTTTGCATCTGACAGAGGGTGTAGCCTGATCCACACTTTTTCATCTTCTCTGAAAGCAACAGCCTCTTTAGGGTCCGGCTAACCCTCTCCGTCAAGGTGGTTTGGTAGCTGGTGGTAAGTTTCTGAACTACCAGTTAGTATAGTCTTGGCCCAGTACATTCCTCAACACATTCTTTTCATATATTCATCATTTAATTTATTGTAGGAGCAACGTTTCGTTTAATTTTAATGTTATGCTTTTTTGGGAACGCATGTTACAACACTGTGTGATTTCTGATGGTGCTGAGTCTAGATATTACAAAAGGTGTACCACAGGGCTCGGTATTGGGACATGTTCTCTTTACTAAATATATAAATAATATTGATCTATCTGTTAAAACTTGCAATATTCATCTGTATGCAGACGATACTGTTATGTATCCCGTTCCAACTGTAGACCAGGCAATGTTAGAGCTGCAATGGGACCTTGTTACCTAACAGAAAGCCCTGGTTGGTTTAAAACTTGTACTTAATGGGGGCAAGACTAAATATATGTTGTTCTTTAGTTCTCGCAAGAATGTTTCAGATGGACAGCATATTTATTCATTGGATGGTTCTCCCATCGATCGGGTTCCCGCCTATAAATATCTGGGCATTTGGACTGAAAAAAATTTAATGTTAAAAAAACTAACGGATGAACTAGTTAAAAAGCAAAAATTTAAAGTGAGCTTCTTTTTTTGAAATAGATATTGCCTCTCCCTAAATAGCAGGAAGCAGATTGTACATTCGACTTTCCTGGCAGTTCTTGACTATGGTGACACCATTTATCAGATTTCAGCAGCCACTACTCTTAATTTTACTGCAGCGGGCTAAATCAGGGTCACAAAGAGTGTTTCTTGGTACTTTTAAATAAATCTACTTCGAAACATGGTTATGGGCTTAAAAAAATAAGACACCTGTACCATTTCAGATATAGAGTTAAAATGTATTCAATTTTGAGATTTGCATTCCAATATTGCACTTTATGTACATCACAGATGACTGAAATATAACAACACCGTTTGACATAGAAACACTGAATAATAATATTAATTAATTATGAAATTATGAAATATATTAATAATATTCCACCCATGAGGCCACTAGAGGGCGCTTTGGTCATTTGGCTGCTGGAAAGAGCTACACTTTTGGATG